>NC_133658.1:801327680-801415180 GCF_037893015.1 Macrotis lagotis
TGGATGCCCTACTCCTTTCTTCTGAGATTTTAATGGGCCATGCAACAAACTGATGAGGTGTCAAGGAGAGTATTTAAAGTTGATAAAATGGCGCAGTTAGGTAGTACAATGGATAGAGTACAGGCCCTGGAGTCAGGAAGACCTGAGTTCAAATGTGGCCTCAGACACTTAATAGTTACCTAACTGTGTGACCTTGGGCAAATTACTTAACCTCATTGCTTTTCAAAAACCAAACAAAAAAAAGTAAAATAAATAAATGTGAAATAAAAAAATTCAATTGGTGAGACAATGCAAATGCAAACCCTTGTCTCTACTCTTATAGTTCCTATTAACTGCCCAACTCTTTTTTTCTTTTTATGAAGGAAAAGAGTTAAAGACATGGGGAATGACTATGCTTCTGCATCTGACAATGCAAACCACCCCCAACAAACTTTTCCATCCATTGCTTATTATCCTGTCATTACTATCATTTTATCCTCTGCTTTATATATAAAAATCTAGGACCCATTCATGCTTATATGATTAATGCTGGTGAAATTTGGTGAAAGACTTAGGTCCTTGAAGAAAGAGACATATTCTTTCTTTAAAAGATCATTTTATTTTTTCATTAATGGAATAAAATAAGCATTTCCATAATGTATTACAATGAAAAAAATGATTGCACTTGCAACTGCAAATCCATTATGCAACAGAATTATTATGCAAATTTCTTTTTTTCTTTTCCCTCATCCCACCTTAGAAATGGCTACTATTAGATATAAATAGGTATACACACATACACATATATAAAATTGTTGTATATATCTATTTATCAGTTCTTTCTCTGGATATAGAAAGCATCTTTCTACATATATCCTTTATAGTTAATTTTGGTGAATTTTCCATTCCCTTTTTCAAAGCTATTAAGGCATAGGAAAGGAAGAAGAAACAATGACACCCATTCAGGAATCGCTATCACAAAGAAGGTAGATTGAGATTGCATTCCTAAGCAAGTATAAGTTTTCATAAATGGGAGGGTCTTCCTGTAGCAAAGAGAAATTAAGAACAAAAATGTAAATATAATACCTTCACCAGTGTTCCCAATCTCTTTTGGTTAGCTTTTAGTAAACCTTCCTGTACCCCTTATCTAGAATGAAAGGACAAAAATTGTAGAGGGGACCATACATATTTCCATATTCTCAGTTAAAAAGTCATTGTCTCTGAAGTTTGAGGACCTGGGTTTGCCTCTGACATTATTTATATGATTCTGGAAAGCTATTTAACCTCACAGGACTTCAATTTCCCAATTTGTAAAAAGAGGAAACCATACTAGATCTTCTCTGAAGGCTCTTCTAACTTTTAGATTTATGATCTTATATAATCTTAGAATTTGCCATGTATCAGCACATAAGGAATAAAATAAGACAAGTGATTTACATCAGATAATATTTAATAAATCAGATAAAATTTTAAAAATATTTAACAAATCATATTCCTTTAACATGCGTATTTATGTCCCAATTCAGAAATCCTGACTTAAGCCTAAAGCAAACCAAAAAAGGGGAATTTATATTATCCTTTGAAATGAGGTTCTCATCCTTTAAGCCAATAGGTTTCATGGAACAGTACTTAAAATAGAGATTCATCAACTTTTTATGTCATAAACTCCTTTGGCATAAAATAAAATATACAGAATTCAAATGAAGCCAATTATATTGAGATAGAGTTATTGAATTTTTTATTAAGTTTGCTGACTCCAGGTTAAGAACCCAAGTCTCAAATAGAAACAAACTGTCCCCACTCCCAACTTGTTACAAAGGGAAATAAAAGTTCCAACTTATTACTATTCTCATTATGTCTTAAAAATGAAGATTTCTGATATTACAAGTGAACATTTCAATATTTATTCATCTAGATTATGTATAAAGAGCATCTATTAACAAGACCTTCATTTTATAACTGAGTTGAGATCCAGAAAAATTAATTGACTTGCCCAAGAACTTTAAAATAGGATTTGAACCCAGTCTTCCAACTACTTAGTTTTTCTCTGCTTTTCTCAGAACATAGTGCTCTTTGTTTTGCACCTGTTTACTATGTTACTTTGGATAAACCATTTCACCTATTAGCCTCAGTTTCCTGTTCTGTAAAACAACCTGGAAATTACTAGGAATATCTACTCATTTATTGTGTTAGGTTTATGTGAGGATATGAAGTCAGCTTGTGATCCAAAGCCAAAACAAAGATTGGCCAGGTCAGCCTGGGTGGAGTCCAATCAGGCTCTTTGGAATGAGTCCTAGCACTTAAGTTCCAACAGCAGAGGAGCACTTGGAACAGCTTCCAACTCAGCACTGGTGGAAAGATGGTTTCCTATGTTTCTCTCTTGGTGCCGCAGGAACCGTGCTTGCAGACGTTGGCTGTGATTGTATGGATCTTGGGTTTCCTAGTCTTGAGTAAGGAAGTCCTGTCCAGATAACTGTCTGTCTCTGTCTCTCCTTCTCTGTCTCTGTCTTTGTTCTCTCAGTCTTCCTGTCTCCTGCCCTCCCCTCCCATCCCCTCCCCTCCTCTCCTCTCCCACTGTTTGCCTCTATCCCTCTTTCTCTGTCTCTCCCTGATTCCTGTGTTCCCAAACTTGGGCAGCCCACCCCTTTCTCTTCCAGGGTTCTAGGGGAGAAGAAACAGGATAAAGAGGAGAGAAGCATAGAAGAGACTAGTATTGGAAATTAATTTGATGGACCTTTTGCCTAGAGCCTCTTCCCCCGCCTCCTTCCTAGAAATGAATGGGAATGGAAAGAGAGTAAGAAAGCCTGGGGTAAAAGGATCAAGAGATAAGTAGTCCTAGCTTTGTCATTTTCTACTGTTTAGTAGACAGTAGAATGGACAAGGCACCTATCCCTTCCTGGTCTCAGTTTTCTCTTCAGTAAAATTAGGCAGCTGTACTCGATGATCCTTAAGGTACCTTCTAGCCCTAAAGGTTGAGGGAGTTCAGAGGAAATTCTGAAAGCTCATTAAAGGTTGGAGGAAGGATTAAAGCTGTTAATGAAAGAGAGAAGATAGTCTGGTAGAGAGTGGAAGTCTGGGAGATCCTCCTGCCATTTAATTTCTTCCTCTAGGTTCTGGTAATGATGAAGCGGAGAAGGAAGAAAGAAAAGAAGAGGAAACATGGAAAGACCATTTAGTGCAGCTTCCAGGGGATGTCCCTTTACCCCTGTGGGATTCAGCATTTTATCAATGATTTGGAAAGAGAAGTGACAAGCTTATCCAATTTGAAAGTAGTTCAAGGTTAGGAGGGAGAACTAAGTAGTTGGCTTATAGGATTTTAAAATGATCATTTTCTAGATTGTAATAATAAACTGAATCCCGTAAGACAAAGCTTTTTTAGAAAGGATGTATAAAATCTTGCACCTGTTCGAATATAGGACAGGGGAAAAGAGAGCTAGACAGAAACTTGAAAAAGGTTTGAGGTCTTTAGGGAGACATTTAGATCAATAGAGGTGAATTGTGTGACATGGTAGAGAAAACAGTTAATATGATCTTCAGTTGCATTAAGGAAGCCATAGTGCCTAGGATTAGTGATTGTCCCACTACGCCCTTCTCTGGTCAGACTACATTTGGAGTATACTGGGTTCACTTTGGAGCATCACATTTTAGAAAGCTATTGATCAATTGGAAAATCCAGAGAAGAGTGGCCAAATTGAACAGAAAGGATCTAGGAGGATCTGAATATATATATTTCCTGAAGAGAAGACTTGAATCACACAAATGAAGTCTTCAAGTATTTGAAGAGTTATCAAAGAAAAGGGGAATTTGTTCTGGAGAGCAAAAGTAGGGTCAGAGAGTGGGAGTTCCCAAAAGGTAGATTTAGAATTTATGCAAGAAATCCCTAATAGTTGTCCCATAGTGGAACAGGGGAAGGTCGTAGCTTTTCTGTCAGTGGAGGTCTTTAGTTGGAGGCTATATGATCACTTCCTGATGATACTCTTTAGCTACAGGTTAGACTAACAACTTCTTTTCAGAGTTGAGATTCTGTACTCCATTAGTTCCTTTGCCCAGTCCATCTCTATTTCCAGGGCCCTAGTATCACAGAATATGAGTCAGTAGAGATCCATAGATCATCCAGTACAGTTCCTGCCTGAAAAGAAATATCTACTATAATTTCCTTTATAAGTGATTATCCAGCCTATTCCTGAATACCTCTAGTAAAGGGAAGCTCACTATCTTCCATCTCAGTGCCTTCCACCTGGAGACAGGTCTGATTTCAAAAGGCCAGTATGGTAGAATTAAAAGAGGAATGAATGTGGATTCAGGAGAGATGTAAGTTCAAATGCTGATGTAGGTATTCAACTGTGAGACTATAAGGGAGTTGGTATATCTCTTTAAAGCTCAGTTTTTTGAATTCACACTATCAGGTTAATGATACAAATGCCTATATCACTTGCTATACAGGGTTCTTAAAAGAATTAAATTAAGCAAGCTATATAACTTTGTAAGCTTTAAAACATTATATGACTATCAGATCTTATTTTTCAGCAGGCAACATGACCTGGGGACTAGAAGGTTGAGCTTGCCATCAGAATGACCTAGTTTTGAGTCCTAGTTCTTCCACTAGTTCATTTTTTTTTTGCCTCTCTGAGCCTCAGCTTTCTCAAAATGGGATAATCCTTGTAGAGCTTAACTCATAAGGTTATCATGACCCTCAAATGAGAAAATGTGCATGAACTCAATTGTTATTACTATTGTATATAAGCTAGTTTTTCCTTATCTTAAACTGAAATCTATCATCAAAAACCTCTGTGATCTTTTGTCCCTTTCTTTTCTACATTTCATTCTTTCAACCTTCTGCCTCCTGTCCTAGGAACTTAAGTTTCTTATTCCTCCCTGTTTTCTCCTTCTCTTCTGTCATTCTTTTAAGTGTCATTGCATTCTCTCTGAAAAGAAAGATAGCTCTTGAGGTGTTCCTCCAGCAGCTTGATCCTTCTTCTCTAGGTGGGAGACTAGTCTAGAATTTGGGATATGGGGCTATTCCCTGACACTTGGAGGAGGAGGATTAAAGCGAGGAGAAGGAAGAAATCAATAGGTAGATGAAGGAGAAAAAAGAATGGGAGAAGGGAAAGAAAGGGGAGGGGAAGGAAGGAAAAGCAAGAAAAAAGGTAGAGGATGAAGATAAAGGAAGATGCAATGGAGAAGAGAGAGAGAGAAAAAGGAGAATGAAGAAGGAAAAAATAGAAGAGGAGGATATGGAGGAAGAGATAGAGAATTAGGAAGAGAAAAGAAAGGAATAAGAAGAATAAAAAGAAAGCAAAGCCAAAAAGGGAAGAAATAAGGGAAGAAGAAAGTAAAGAAGAAAGAGAAAAAGAAGGAAGGGAGGTGAAAAAAGCAGGAGAGTCCAGCATGTAGAAGGGAAGATGTGCCTGGCACATAGTAGACATGTAAATACTTATTTTTTTAGGGGTTTTTCTTGCAAGGCAACAGCTAGGTAATTATTAAGTGTCTGAGGCTGGATTTGAACTCAGGTACTCCTGACTCCAGAGCCAGTGCTCTATTCACTGCACCACCTAGCCACCCGTAAATACTTATTGATGGATGGATTGATTGACTCAAGTTTCCTGTTCAGTCTTCAACTCCCCCAAAGGTCCCCATTTTATTTGGGAAAAGGACAAAGAGAAGGAGGAGGGAGAAGAGGAGGAGGAGGAAGGGGGAAGAAGAGAAGGAGAGGGGAGTGGGGGGAGGAGGGAGAGGAGGATAAGAGAGTTTCATAATGGTACTCAACAGTCAGAAAAGAGGTAGCTTCAGAGGTCAGGTAGCTTGAGCCACAAGGAAAGAAGGTCTTGAAGGGACAAGAGTATTTGCCAGGTTGTAGAGAAGACAGAGCAGGAGTTTATGGGATTAAAAAGAAAAGATTTTTTGGTCAAATGTCTTCTGTGCTTTCCTATTGCATTCTGAGGGAAGTCCAAATTCCTCTGCCCACTAGTTAGAGCCCTTCACTCCAGTGTTACCTATCTTTCCAGTCTTTCCTTTACCCATGGTCACCCAGCTAATGGCAAGTGTTTAAATCTGGATTTGAACTCAGATCTGCATGACTCCAGAGTCATTGTTCTATTCACTGTGCCACATAGCTCCACCGTTCCTACCTTGTCTTTTATACCTACTCAACTGTGTTCTAACAAATCTACACAAATTCTCTGCCAACCCACTCCTTTGCTTCCCCTTCTTTTTAGCATCCCAATTCCATTCCCTATTTCTAAAATATCTGTTCTCTCTCTTCTTCTTTAGGAGCACAACTCAAATTTTACCTCCTTCATGAAGTCTTCCATGATTTCCTCCTTTTCATCAGCAACAATATTTTTCCTAGGCTGTGTGTGTGTGTATGTGTGTGTGTGTGTGTGTGTGTGTGCGTGTGTGTGTGTATAGAGAGAGTACCTTATCATATTAATGAAGTTTTGTGTGTGTGAGAGAGACAGTTGGACAGAGACAGACAGAGGTAGAGACAAAGAGATCTCATTTTGACTAAATTCCATAGGAGAAAAGGATCATATCTCCTCTAGGTACTTGGCATCCAGTATGTGATTAATTATTTTTTGTTCATTGCTTGGTTTATTATACAACTCTCAGGAAGTTAAAATTGTTTTGTATCTCACCACTAGCATCAAAATTATTATGCTATGAAATTAATTAGAGGACTAGAAAATAGACAAAGGAGAGGGAAACACACTTGGGAAGGAGAGACCAAATGTATAGGAAAGAGATGGGAAATAACTGGTGTCAGAGAATCACAAGATAAATTTTTAATAATATACTTTAAGGTCAAGGACTGAGTCTACAAAGTTATATATAGATATGTATATTTATTATATATATCTGTGTAATATGTAAATGTAGAAATATGTTTTTAAATATATGTGTATATATAAATATATAAAAATATATTTTAAAAATGTATATAAATATAATATATAAAATATATTTTAAATATATATAAATATATGTGTTATAACTATATTTATATCTATATATGTACAATTTGATATGGATATATGTAGATAAATCTAGAGACATAGTTGTATCTAGATAGCAATCTAGCCATAGATATATCTACATCTATATATGTTACTGCTGTTCTTTCATTTCAGTGGTGTCCAACTCTTTATGACCCTATTTTTAATGTTCTTGACCAAGGTTCTAGAGTGATGTGCTATTTCTTTCTCCAACCTCTCTATATAGATGCTTTGTACATATCTTTATATATATATATATATCTTTAGCATATAGAATGTCAGACTGGGAACAACCTTAGAATATGAAATATATGATTTCAAATGGATCTTACAACATAGAATGTCAGAACTGAGAGGGATCTTAGAATATAGAATGTCAGAGCTGGGAGGACCCTTAGAAGACAGTCAAAATTTACAAGTATTTTAAAACAGAGGCTAGTTCTTAGATTAGAAGGGATCTTGAAACATAAAATGTCAGAGTTTGTAACCTTATATTTATTCTAGTATACCCTCCCATCCAATGCAGGAATCTCCTCTTCTTGATGAGGTCATCCAGTCTCTTTGTAAAGTTTCCAGTAAGATCATTACCCCAAAATGGCAGTCTGATTCATTTGGAGTATGTACTCCATCCTGAGTCTCACCTGACTGACTGCATTGCATATATTCTTCCCCAGGCCCAGTCTGTACAATCATCTTCATTAGCCTCTTTTTCACCCGATTTTGGCTCCTCAGCATCCTCTACTCAGCCTGGTGGTACCTGGACAGAGACACACCAAGGAAAGGTGGGAGGCAGACCAAGACCATGAAGCAATGGTGCATGTGGAAGTACCTGGCAGACTACTTTCCTATCTCAGTAAGTGGCTCAATGGGGAGTTAGGAAATGATGAGCTATTGCCATAAGGGACTTCATGGTAAGTGGAAAGAGCACTGGAATTCAAGGTAAGAGTGGAAAAAGACCTTTGAACATCAGAGTCTAGGTCAATGAAGGAATTCGGACTCTGCTTAAAGATCTCCAGGGACAAGGAACTGAACATCAAAAAAGCAGCTTGTCTCCAGAAAATTCTGACAGGCCTGAAGACCTAAATTCAAATCTCATCTGTCACATTTCCTAGTTATGTTGAAATTGGACCGGTCTTTTCACCTCTTAGAGCTTCAGTTACCTTACAAGACTGTGAGGGTAGCATTTTGTAACTCCTTAAGACACCCCCTAAATAAGCTAATATTATGAGAGAGGTGATTGGGGTGAGTGGCAGGAGACCTGTAGCCTGGCCACTAACTTGCTAAGTAATCTTGGACAAGGTACTTCCTTCCCTAGGCTTCAGTTTAATTTCTTATCAAAAGAAAAGGTTGAATTACTTCAAGTCTAAAACTCTTTCAACTATGATCTTCTGTGATGTTATATACTTGTTAATATAAACACAAAATTAAGTAATTTTTAAAAGATCATTAGAAAGAGTGATTTCAATTGAATGATGAGGTTGGAAACCAGATTGGAGAGTTTAGAAGTGAATGAGAGAAGAAGGTATTGGAAACACCTAGTGTTAACATCTCTCCTCAAAAAGTTTAGATTGGATGGAGAGAGAGAGAGAGAGAGAGAGAGAGAGAGAGAGAGAGAGAGAGAGAGATGAAATACTAACTAGTAGAGATGGTCAGATCAGGTAAGGACTTTGTAAAGTTGGTTGGGATAGTTGTGGGCATGTTCATAAACAGCAGAAATATAACAAGTAGAGAAGGAGGAACTGAATGTTTTCAAGATTGAAGGAGCAATCTCCTGAAAAAAAGTGAGAGAGTAGATGGAAACATCCAGTGGTCCACACAGAAATGTGCATTCTTTAGCATTGTTGCAACTGATAAAACAAATATAATTCTGAGACCCTCCCTGATCTCAAGATGCTTATATTTCCCTGTATACAAGATGTGCACATATCAGTAAATACAGAATATCTTCATTCTGAAAAATAAATTTACAATACCACAAAGGGTTTGGGGATGGAGGTGGTGGTAGAGACTAATCATTGAGGGAATCAGAACTCTTGAAAAAGGTGGTATTTGAGCTGAACCTTGGAAGGGATTAGGGATACTAAGGGGCAGTACTAAGGAAGGAATACATTCCAGGCACGGGCACAACCTGTGTGAATTTACCAAAGGAACTGGAGGATAAGCATTTATATAGGGCCTATTATATACCAACATATCTGAGGTTAAATTTGAATTCAGGTCCTCCTGACTTCAGTCAGCATTCTGTCTACTATGCCATCTAGCTGTCCTGGATGCAATTTTTACAAATATTATCTCCTTTGATTCCCAGCAATTCTAGGAAGTATATATTATTGTTATCTACATTTTACAGTTGAAGAAACTGAAGCAAACAGAAGTTAAGTGACTTGCCCAAAGTTGCACAGCTATTAAGTATCTGAGGCTAGGTTTCCATTCAGGTCTTTTTTCCTCATTCCAGGTTCAGCATTTTAACCACTTAACTTCCTCTAACAATTAACTGCCTCTATTAAGGCATATGATTTCATATGATATCATGATATTTATGATATCAACTACTTCTAAAATATAAATGTAGGAAATGAAATGCTTTGTATAGACTTTTTTGACTGAAAACACTGGGGCATATGTAAAGAGAAATAATGTATCATTATCAGCCTAGAAAGAGGCTAGAGCATGGTGGCTCTGAAGAGCTTTAAATCCAGGGATTTATAATTAGTTGGAAAGGACGTTGGAGATCATCTAGTCTAACTGTCCCCCCTCACTCCTCCAAGAAATAAAATGACCTCCTGTATGAAGTATCATAACTGGGATTTGAAGGCAAATTCTCTAATACTAAATAAATGATCTGACCTGTCTCAGTTTCTCCTAACCTGGAGAACTTCGAGAAGAACTAGTATGACTCTAGGATATCTCTGAAGTTTGGGAGCCATGCTTAGATTCGCACAGGTGAGAATGTGACAGATCTGGGATCAGAGAACCTGGGACCTCTGATTTCCAATCTAGTTGTTTTAGGTGAGAAAACAAACCAGGACAGGAACCATGCCTGGGGCCCCCTGCCTGTTGAAGGATGGTTGGAAATTAAGCTATAGCACCCCTTGAGCTGATCCCAAAGACTCTGGAAAACAAGATTTCCGGACATTCTGAGAATATTCAGTGAGGGTCCCTTACAAAATCATCCCTCAGTCCAATTCGGGGAGCAGTGAGGGCAGTACTAGAAGATGGTCAGCAGAGGGCAGATGAACATTACATTTTGGTTTACTTGAGATCCCCATTTCTGGGAGAGACCTTCAGGGGCTGGCATTATGGTTGGGAGGAAATCTGGCAAACAAATGGATCTTTTGATAGTTTTCTACTGACCTTTGTGAATCAATGAGAAGATGTAAGAGGGAATAGGTGAAGGGGATGGTATTCCTCTTTCCATCTTAGTGGAAGGTCAAGCAACTCTGAGCTGATTCATCAGAACTGGTATCTAACCCCCTCCCTGACACTGATTCTGTGTGACCTTTAACCATAAAAAAGGATATGAATGATAACCAGTTTTTCCTGAGAGAGTGCTGGTCTTAGGAAAATGAAAGCTCAAATCCTGTCCCAGTTGAGTAATGCTGGGCAAGTCATTTTACCTCCATCTGTCTCATCAGTTTCCTCCATTGTAAAATGGAGGTAATAATATCACCCATTTCTGGGACTGTTGTGAAGACCAAAGATTTGCAAACTTTAAAACACTACACAGATGCTAGCTACTAGTTACTGTTGCTATGACACAGTCCTTTAATTTTCACAAAGCATTTTGTCTATATTTAAAGCTGGACCTCAGAAATCCCCTTACTTTTTCATTTGATTTTCACATTCATCCCATGAGTTGTCTATTTACAGGTGAGGAAACTAAGGGACTGAGAAGAAGGAATTGCCCTCTACAGGAATAGAGAAAATGGGAAGTGGAGAGGGTTAAGGAGGAAAGAAAAAAATTCAGAGAAAGGGTACTCTGTAAGGTGGCATGGAATAGGAATGGTGCTGAGCTTTTCTAAGGGACTTTTAGGGATCTATATGAGCTTGTTCCTTTTTGTTGTTTGTTTTAAAACTTTTAATGCCAAGCAAATGAATTTCAATGTATGAAATGTAGCTACACCATTTTTTGCAACTCAAGTGTCTTCTTTAATCTTTTTGTGGTCAGGACTTCTGACATTTCTCTTAACATTTTCACTCTTGTATTTGTTTTAAGATATTTGTCATTGCTTCCATCTTCTCTAGATGCCTTTGAAATATAAGGTGATCAATGAATATCCTATCCATCTATGTTTCATTAGATGTTTCCTCTTTCACTAGAATAATTTTTGTTGTCAAAACTTCCAATCTAAAGGGGTGGCTAGGTAGCACAGTGGATAAAGCACGGGCCCTGGAGTCAGGAGTACCTGGGTTCAAATCCAGTCTCAAACACTTAATAATTACCTAGCTGTGTGGCCTTGGGCAAGCCACTTAACCCCATTTGCCTTGCAAAAAAAAAAACCTAAAAAAAACCCTTCCAATCTTAAAGTCATTCATAGGTTTACTTCATCTCTAGAATGTTATTCTACCCAATCTAGATTACTTGAAACTCAATTCTCTCAAAATCTAGAGTGTGCATCTATCCCTGTTTTTTTTCCTCCTTACCTATCATAAATTCATGGAATTTGGAAACACATGGAATGATCATATTTTCCCTCATTTCTATTTTGCCTCTTCTTGGTCAGAATTAGACCCAGACTATTAATTCTAGCTATTCTTTTGAAAAGCAAAATCATACTAAAAGCCTGCCAACAATTTGTCATCTGTTATGAGCAGAGTGAGAACTCCAGAAATGATCTTGAATCCCTCTGTTATAATATCCTATCACTATTATCAGATTTCTGATCTGTTTTCTATATTATCTAGTTGAGCTTGCTTCTTTAAAGGAATATATTATTTCATTCCTGTCCATAGTTTCTAGTAAGTACAGAATCATCTTGTGCTATGAGTTTCTCAAATTAATGTCTTATTTTCTTTATTCAAATGTTTTGGGACGGTTAAGTTGCTCTCTAAGAATTCTTTTTTAAAAATTTATTTATTATTTTCACCCAAATGCAAATGCATATTTCTAAGTTACAAAATGTCTCTGCACCCCTCCCTTCTCATTCCCATTCCCTCAGCAGGGAACAGTCAGGTTAGCATTTTACATATATATTTTGATGAACAGGTTTACAAATTAGTAATTTTCAGCATGAGCAATTAGGATCAAGGGAAAGAGATACATAAGAGATCATTTTTATAATGTGTTCATCAGATTCGGAAGGGTTGGGTTTTTTTCTGTGTGTTTTTTCTTCCTCTGGATGGAAATAGCATTGTCCATAGCCAGTCTAATACAGTTGTCCTAGCTATCTGGACTGCTGAGAGCAGCTGCTTCCATCAGGGTTATTCATCTCAAAAATGTTGTTGTCATTGTTCTTTTGGTTCTACTCACTTCACTCAGCATCAGATCCCACAAGTCATTCCATGCTTCTCTAGAGTCCAGCCATTTATTGTTTCTTATAGGACAATACAATAGGATTCCATAGTATTCATATACCATAACTTGTTTAGCCATTCCCCAATTGATGGGCATACCCTCAATTTCTAATTCTTTGCCAAGACAAAAAGAGCTGCTATGAATATTTTGGAACATATAGGACTTTTCCCATTTTTTTTATAATTTCCTCTCAACATAGACCTAGAATTGTAATTTCTGAATCAAAGGGTATAAACAGTTTTATTGCTCTTTGGGCATAGTTCCATAATGCTCTCCAGAAAGGTTGGATCTGTTCACAACTCCACCAGTAATGCATCAATGTCCCAATACTCTCACAATCTCTCCAACATTGATCATCTTTCTTTTTTCTAATCTTGGCTAATCTAATAGGTGTGAGATGATACTTCATTGTTATTTTAACTTGAATTTCTCTAATCAATAGCTATTTGGAGCATTTTTTTCATATGATTATATATAGCTTTAACTTCTTCATATTATTTGACCATTTATTAATTGGGGAATAACTTATCTTATAAATTTGATGCAATTCTCTATATATTTAGAAATGAGAGCTTTATCAGAACTCCTGGTTGTGAAGATTGTTGCCCAGCATTCTGCTTTTTCTTCTAATTTTGGCAACATTGATTTTGTTAGTGTAAAACTTTTTAACTTAATATAGTCAAATCATTCATTTTGCAGTTTATAATGTACTCTAATTCTTGTTTGGTCAAATATTTATCCCTTTTCCATAGCTCTGATAGACAGAGTATTTCTTGGTCTGTTAATTTATCAATGGTATTGCTCTTTATGTCTAAATCCTGTACCCATTTTGCCCTTATTTTGGTATAGGGTGTGAGATGTGGATCTATGCCTAGTTTTTGCCATAGTATTTTCCAGTTTTCCCAATACTTTGACAAATAGTGAGTTCTTAGCCCAGAAGCTGATGTCTTTCAGTTTGTCAAACAGTAAATTGCTGCAGTCATTTGCTTCAGTTTCTTCTGAACATGTCCTAATCCACTGATCCATTACTCTATTTCTTAATCAGTACCAGGCAAGTTTTGATGAGTACTACTTTATAGTATAGTTTTAGATAATTTTCATCAGTTTCCTTGTTATTCTTGACCTTTTGTTGCTCCAGATGAATTTTGTTACTATTTTTTCTAGCTCAGTAAAGTAGTTATTTGGTAGTTTGATTGGTGTGGCACAAAATAAGTAATTTAATTTGGGTAGAATTGTCATTTTTATTATATTAGCTTGACCTAACCATGAGCATTTGACATTTTCCCAATTATTTAGATTTCACTTTATTTGGGTGAGGAGTGCTTTATAATTGTGATCATACAGTTTCTAGGAGGAGATTCCCAAGTATTTAATGTTGTCTATAGTTATTTTAAATGGAATTTCTCTATCTCTTGCTCTTGAGCTTTGTTGTTCATATATGGAAATACTGATGATTTATGTGGGTTTATTTTATATCCTGCTACTTTGCCAAGTTTGTTAATTGTTTCAAGGGGTTTTTAGGATGATTTTCTTGGGTTCTCTAGGTATACCATCATATAATCTGCAAAGATTGAAAGTTTTGCTTCCTTATTGCCAATTCTGATTCCTTCAATTCCTTTTAATGAATAGTAATGGTGATAATAGGCATCCTTGTTTCACTTCTGAATTTATTGGAAATGCTCCAAGTTTATTCCCATTACATATATTATTTGTTGAAGGTTTTAGATAGATACTATTTATTATTTTAAGGAAGACTCCATTTATTCCTAAACTTTCTAGTGTTTTAATAGGAATGGATGTTGCATTTTATTAAAGACTTTTTCAGCATCTATTGAGATAATTATATGATTTCTGTTATTTTTACTATTGATATATTTATGTTGAGTGTTTTCCCAATGTTGAAACATCCCTGCCTGCCTGGTATGAATCCAACTTGATCATGGTATATTATCCTGATAATAACTTGCAGTAGTCTCATTGCTAAAATTTTATTTAAGATTTTTACATCAATATACATTAGGGAGGTTGGTTTATAATTTTCTTTCTCTTTGATTCTTCCTGCTTTAAGTATCAGCACCATGTTGGTGTAATAAAACGAGTTTGTCAGAACTCTTTCCTCTCCTATTTTTTAAAATAGTTTATGAAGAATAGGAATTAATTGTTCCTTAAATGTTTGGTAGAATTCACTTGTAAATCCATCTGGACCTGGAGACTTTTTCTTAGGGAGTTTATTGATTATTTCTTCAATTTCTTTTTTCTTAAATGGGGTTAAGTAATTTATTTCCTCTTCTGTTAGTCTGGGCAGTTTGTATTTTTGTAAATACTCATCCATTTCACTCAAGTTATCCAATTTATTGGCATACAGTTTGGCAAAGTAGTTCTGAATTATCTCTTTAATTTCCTCCTCATTGGTGATTAGTTCACCCTTTTCATTTTTGATACTGGTAATTTGGTTATCTTCTTTCTTTTTTTAAATCAGTTTAACCAAAAGTTTGTCTCTTTTATAGACTTTTTCATAAAACCAACTATTAGTTTTATTTATGAAATCAATAGTTTTCTTGCTTTCAATTTTATTAATCTCTCCCTTGATTTTCAGAATTTCTAGTTTGGCATTTAATTGGGGTTGTTTAATTTTTCTTTTTCCTGGCTTTTTTAGTTGCATACCCAATTTATTGATCTCCTCTTTCTCTATTTTATTTATTTAGGAATTTAGAGATATAAAGTTTTCCCTCAAAACTTCCTTGGCTGCATCCCATAAATTCTGGTATGATGTCTCATTATTATCATTTTCTTGTATATAATTATTGATTATTTCTATTATTTGCTGTTTGATCCACCCATTATTTAAGATAAAGTTATTTAATTTCCAGTTAATTCTTGGTTTATCTCTCCTTGACTATTATGTGTAATTTTTATTGCATCATGGTCTGAGAAGTGTGTATTTATCATTTCTGTCTTTCTGCATTTGATTATAAGGTTTTTGTGCCCTAGTACATGGTCAATTTTGGTGAAGGTGCCAAGCATTGCCATGAAAAAGATATATTCTTTTCTACCCTCATTAAGTTTTCTCCAGAGGCCTATCATATCTAGGTTTTCTTAGATTACATTCACCTTCTTAACTTCCTTCTTATTTATTTTGTTGTTAGATTTATCTAGTTCTGAGAGAGGGAAATTGAGGTCTCCCATTATTAAAGTTTTGCTGTCTGTGTCTCCTTGCAATTCACTCAGCTTTTCCTCTAGGAATTTGGATGCTATACCACCAGGTACATACATATTTAGTAATGATATAGCTTCATTACCAATGGTGCCTTTTAAGAAGATGTAGTTTCCTTCCTTATCTCTATTAATGAGATTGATTTTTGCTTTTATTTTGTCTGAGATTAGGATTGCTACCCCAGATTTTTTTTATTTCAGTTGAGGCATAATATTTTTTGCTCCAACCTTTTACCTTTATCCTGTGTGTATCTCTCTGCTTTAAATGTTTCTTGTAAAAAACATATGGTAGGATTCTGGTTTTTAGTCCATTCTGCTATCTGCTTCTCTTTTATAGGACAGTGCATCCCATTCACATGTACTGTTAAGATTACTAATTCTGTATTTCCCTCCATGCTATCTTCTTCCATTTATATTTTTGTTTCCTTTTCTCTTATTCCTCCTCACCAAAATTTTACTACCTTTCCCCTTTGACTTTTCTTTTAAAAATTAAACTTTCAGTTTATTTTCATTTATACTTTCCCTTACCTTTTATTCCTCCCTTCTTCCCTTATCTTTCCCTTTCCCAGTCCCACCTCCCTGTAGATTAAGTTAGATTTTTAAACCTAAATGGGATTATATCTTAGCCCTCACTGGGCTAAATCTGTTTAATAAAATTTATTCAACATTCACATTCTCCCTTCTTTCCCTCTAAAATTATAAGTCTTTGTGCCTCTTGGTGTAATTTATCACTCTAATGTCATTAATCAAGTATTATCAATCACATTTTGATTATTTTATTTTATTGTTTGATAAGCTCATGTTGTTATCAAGATACAGATTGTTTACTTGATTGTTTGATAAGCAACATTGACTCAAATTGCATCAAATTATAATAATTTTTACCTTACCTCCTTTTCAAGTATCTTTCAAGTACACACAATACTTATGAACCAAAGTATCATCCAAAGTCTTATCATTTCTTGAACTATTTTTGCTCCTCCCCCCAGATCTATTTTCTTTCATACTTTATATCTCCCCCTCTCCTCACCCAGAGTACTTCACGCCTTGTTAAGTGAAGTCCTTTTTAAGTTAAACCCTGATCTAATTAACTGTAAGAATCTTAAAGATCTCTAAGTACTTGGAAGCTCTGGAGGTCTTACCTGAGAACCTTACAAATGATTATAAATTACAGAGACATGCTTATGATGCTTAAAGGATTCTAAGTACTGGGAGGTTCTGGAGGTCTCAACTGAGAACTTTACAAATGATTATTGTCACAGGTCCTTACAGTTTCTGACACCCTCATTATACAAAGTGCTAAGTACTGTGTGATTAAGATGAGTCAAAGGTTAATGAGTCACTTAAGTTTAAAGTTAACACCCTTGCTTTTCCTCCGGGATTTTTGTCTCAAACATGGTGATGTCATCTTGAACCTCTTCAATTGAGAGATAAGACCCAGTTATACTAATATCCTTTATTCTATTTAATTATATTCTATCCTTTATCATAAGAGAAGTAAAGTTCTAAAGAATTAGAAGTGTTATTATCTTCCTTTTTCAGGTTATATACAATTTGATGGTCTTGACCAACATTTGTTTTGTTTTGTTTTTTTTCTTCCCCTTTTTCTTTACCTTTTTTTATGCAACTCTTCAGTTGTGTATTTGGTGATTGAATTCTCTGTTTAGTTCTGGTCTTTGTGTCAGAAAATTCTGGAGGTCCTCTTTTTCCCTGACAGTATATGCTGAATTTTGTAGAGAAGTACATTCTTGGTGGTAATCCAGGTCCTTTGCTCACCGAAATATGCTATTTCAGTTCTTCTGATCCTTCACTGTTGAAGGTGATAGGTTCTGTGTGAATCTGATTGTGTTTCCTTTATATTCGAATTGTTTTCTTTTTTTCTGCTTGCAAAATTCTCTCCTTTACATGAGGGTTCTGGCATTTGGCTATAACAGCCCTTGGAGTTTTTATACTGGGGTTTCTTTCTGGAGGGGTTCTGTGTATTCTTTCAATGGTTATGTTGTTATCTTGTTTTAGTAGATTTGGACAGTTTTCCCTTATAATTTCCTGCATAATGTTTTCCTTCTTTTGTTGGTCCAAGCTTTCTGGTAGTCTGATGATTCATAGATTGTCTATCCTGGATTTATTTTCCAGGTTATTTGTTTTCCCTAAGGTACTTTACATTTTCTTCAATTTTTTCAGCCTTTGTATTTTGTTTGATGGAATCTTGTAGTCTTATAGATTCATTGGTTTCTATTTGTTCAATTTTAATTTTTAGGGTTTGATTTTCTTCAATTAGCTTCTGTGTTTCCTTTTTCAGTTGGTTATTTTTACTTTTAATAGAGTTGATTTCACTGGTCAACTTTTCACATTTTCCTGCATGGCTGTCATTTCATTTTTCCATTTTTCTTTTACTTTGGATTTTAAATTCTTTTTAAAGTTCTTTAATGAGATTTTGTTTTTGAGTCCAATTCATAGACTGCTTTGATATTTGCCCTGTGATTTTTCACTGCTTTCTTCTTCAGACATGACATTTTGCTGTCATCTTTCTCTGTAGTGAGTGCTCTTTTAGGTTTTTTGGTTCATCTTTGGTCTTTTTAGCTCTTCTCCTGGGGGTATAGGGAGTATAGATTCAAGTTTTTATTTTGCTGGGGCTAGGGTCTGATTCCTGGTTTGTTGTTGGCCAAGATGTTGCCTATGCAGTCCAGGCCTTGCCTTTGCAAAGGTTTATTTCCCTCCTTTATAGCCATGTTCTAAGTTTCAAATCATTTATTAATTGTAGGATCTTGAATGAATTACTTTTCTCTCTTGGGATTTAGCTTTAATCTGTTAGATAGATAGGATCTTGCCCCATTGTTCTTTCTGTGATGGAAGGGAAAATCTGGGGCTAATTGAAATCCCTATTTTGCCCCCTAACCATGCCTGGAACCTTCCCTTCCCTTCCCTTCCCTTCCCTTCCCTTCCCTTCCCTTCCCTTCCCTTCCCTTCCCTTCCCTTCCCTTCCCTTCCCTTCCCTCCCTCCCCTCCCCTCCCCTCCCCTCCCCTCCCCTCCCCTCCCCTGCCCTACCCCCTCCCCTCCCCTGCCCTACCCCTCCTCTACCCCTCCCCTCCCCTCTCTCTCTTTCTTTCTCTCCCTCCATCTCCAATTCCCAGCTTCCCTGGCTTCCTTCAAATCCCAACTAAACTCTCACTTTTCCTTCTTAATCTTAGTGCCTTCTCTCTAAGACTGTCTCCAATTAATCCTGCATATATTGTTCATTCATAGATGTTGTCTCCCATTGAACTATGAGCTCCTTAAAAGCAGGGACTGTTATTTATGCTTCTTTGTATCCCTAGCAATTAGCACAGTACCTGGTAAAATATATAATTAATAACTGGTTATAGACTTGACTTAATGTGACTTGATTTTACTGTCTTTAGAGTAACCTGTAATTAGAGATCTATTCCTTTGAAGTTAAAGTATTGAAAGTCTTTTTTAAAATGCAAATGTATCTGGGAAACTATATTCAAGAAGGCTGTATGTGAGTCATCCTTTCCCCTTAGACAGTTAATTAAGAATAAGGTCCTGATGATACAATGGTTTGGGAGTTGGAAGAAGGAAAGTATTCACTGGAAATGCAATCCACAAGCTGAACCTGGACTGGATGGATTCAGGATAGGTAGGCTCAGGGAAAACTATGACCTCTCTAATCTCAGTTTCTAGTTTGGGCCTTTGCATGAGTCAGACTTTAATATACTCTGGGAAAGTGTGGGCTGAACATGCTTGATCCTGGATATAATGGCTAAGATTAGGCTACTTTCCATAGAAATTCCCCAGTTTTGGCTCAGGTAACTGATGACTTTGACCATAATTCTTTCTCTGTTTTCTTCTGACAAAGTTCCACACCCAGAGTTAGCTCCATTTCTTATTCTGAATCAGACAGGTCAGATCTAATTTGTAGCAGGTCTCTTGAAGGGCTAGAGGTGTTTTACTGTTCTGCTCTCATTCTCCTGCTATGGCTCAGGAATGGACTTCCTGAGCTGTCTAGTTGCTATATTGCCTGGACTTGGACACTGTGATGCCTGGGCAGTGGTCTAGTCCTGTGTCTTAATGTACTTCCTATAGAGTTTCTTATACCTTGTACTTTCTGAGTGACATGCTTGCCTTGGTCTTGCACTGCACTGCCTAGGAAAAAAATGTCTGAGCACAAGTCTAGTACTATCTCCATATATTCTACCCAGGCACTTCCTGGGCACTACACTCCTTACTACACACCTGATAACTCCTCATTCTCCTTTGCTGAAATCTCCTCTAGTTCATGCCCTCTAACTGTAAGGATCCCACAATGTTTCTCACTTCATACTATTTCATTCAGTGATCTCATCAGCTCCTATGGCTTAATTATCATATCTGTACGGATGATTCTCATCTGCCCAATATATATATATATATATATATACATATATATGTATATATATATGTATATATATATGTATATGTGTGTCGGTGTGTAGTATATGTTATATATAATCATATTTTGTATATATGTATGTATGTATGCACAAAATAATATATCCCCTTCTCTCCTCTGGCACTGTCACCATTCTGGGGCAGAACTTCATGACCTCATGCAATAGTCTATTACAATAGTCTGCTGGGAGGTATGCCTGCTACAAGGTTCCCTGCTCCAATCCATACTCCATTCAACCACCAAAGTGATTTTTCTAAAAGGATAGTTTGAAAGTTTGTCACTCATCCTCTCTCTCTCTCTCTCTCTCTCTCTCTCTCTCTCTCTCTCTCTCTCTCTCTCTCTCTCTCTCTCTGTGTGTCTCTCTCTCCCTCCCTTCCTCCTTGCCCCACCCCCACCCCCACTCCCATCTCTTGCTTTGCTTGCCTCCATCCCTAACCCTCCATCTAATCCTTCTTCCACCTAACATCCCTTCAAAATGCTTGAAGATAGCTAACTCCAGAGGTTCCTAAGGATTCTTCTCTGGCACAAATTTTATATTACCATTATTTATAGTATTTTATACTTTACAAAGAACTCTCAGCTATATTATCTTAATTGATCCTCATGAAAAAGCAAGGATGTTAAACCCTTTTTTATAGTTAAAAACTGACAGCCTTTGCATTGCCCAAGACTTCAAAGTATGTCAGTGGTAAGGACAAAACAAGACAGCTCAGAGTCAAGCCAGCAGAGTTGGCTTCAAGCCCCCACTTGGCAGTTATTAACTATGTGACCTTGAATGAGTCCTATCCTCTCCCTGAGGCTTAGCTGTGTCCTCTGTAAATGTGAGTGCAGATGGATTAGGTGAACTTCCCATTCTGATTCTGTGAAACCTTATTCTACTGACTTCTGTCAAATGTTATCATCTCTCAAAGAAATGAGGGTCAGTGGTAAAAATAGTGGCTACTTTAATCATCTAAGCCAACGGGTTGCAATCCTTAACCTCAAGTCCCCTTTGTCCCTCCCCTATTTCAGGAGACAGACCACATCAGCAGGGTTTTAGCTCCTGGTCAGTAGAGGACAGTTTATTAATCTAGTCTTGGTCATAGCTTTCCTGCCACACTGAGCTGGACATTTGTCAGAGCTGTTGACATTCTGTTTCGTTTATTCATGCCTCTCTCCTTCCCTTAGCTTTCTCCTGTCTACCTCAGAGCCTCAAATGGTATTGAGGTAGAGGGACAGAGAATCCTCTAAACTCATAGATGAAGCTGGAGGGCAGAACAGCAGACTGGACACCCTGCAATTCAACAAAATTTAGTTCAATGAATGTTAACTAAAAATGTAACTGTATCTAGAGCATTGTGCTAGGCAAGGGGAAATAGAATTTATCAAGTTAGTTAATGGTTTGTTGATTTGGATAATCTTTTAAAAAACAACAGACCTTAATTTTGTTCATCAGATTCATCATATTTCTGTTTTCAATTTTATCTATTTCTTCTTTAATTTTTAAGAATTCTTCGGGGGCGGCTAGGTGGCGTAGTGGATAAAGTACCAGCCCTGGAGTCAGGAGTACCTGGGTTCAAATCTGGTCTCAGACACTTAATAATTGCCTAGCTGTGTGGCCTTGGGCAAGCCACTTAACCCCGTTTGCCTTACAAAAAAAAAACCTAAAAAAAAAAAGAATTCTTCCAATATGCCTGTTTTCAGATTACTTAGTTTCTTTCCTCATTTAAAAAAGTCCATGTTAAATTCATTGATATATATTTTCCTCTTATTTTGTGAATATGTGGTTTCACAGCTATATATTTTCTTCTGAAGACTGTTTTGACTATATCCCATTCATTTTGGTAAGTTAGAGTTGAAAAAGGAAATTCTCCTATAAACTCTACAGCCTAGTACCAAAATAGATACATCAAACAAACATATATACAATGTTACATGAGAAATGCATTAGAGAAGTAATAATAATAATAATAATAATAATAATAACAATAATTGTCTGCTTTATTACACTTTAAGTTTTGCAAAGGGCTTTACATGTTTTATCTCTTTGGATTTTCACAACTCTGTAAGCTATTATTTATGCCCATTTTTCAGATAAGGAAATTGAGACAAAAAGTAATTTAAGTGATAGTGTAACACAGATATTAAGTTTCTGGGGTAGAATTTGAATGCTGATTCCTGATTCCAAGTCCTTTGTCCAACATGCTATCCAGTTTCCTTACATAAAAATCAAGTACTCTGGTGAAATTGAGGTGGGGGTGATGGTGGTGGTGGTAGTAATTGCCAGGTGAGGTAAAATTTGAGGGGACAGGGAGTAGGAACAAGAGAACTCTTGGAGGAGGTAGCATTTGAGTTCTTTAAAGTATTGGTAGGAATTTTAGCAGAATTTATCATAGAATCAAAGAACCTTGGATTCTGAAACAATCTCAAACATATCTGGTTTAATCTTAGAGTAGAATTCTCTTCTATAATAATCCTTGTCTTCCATCCCCAAAACTGAAAGTGGTCACCTTGCTTCTTCTTGAAGATATTTAGTGATAGAAATTAACTCAACCTTTTCCACATTTGAACAGCTCTAACAATTAGAAAGGTTTTCTGTATATGGATCAAAAATTGACCTCTCTTCAACTTCTACTTGTTCTTCCTAGTTCTTCCTTCTGGGTACAAGTAAACAACACTAATTCATTTTTATATAACAACTCTTCTTGGGAATGGTGATATGACCTATAAGAGAACTTTGTGGAACTTGTCAAACCTAAAAATTCTTATATTATGATAGATAATATACCAAAAGAAATGTAGAGAATATTTCTAGGATTATAAATTTGCAGGTGAGAAAACTGTAAGACATGAGAGGCATTTTCATCATTGTTGCTGATTGAAAGCAGGAACTTTGAAGAGAAAAGTTGACTTGAATAATGAAATGACACGGTTAACTGGTTGTACCTATGAATTTTGGAAAGAACTATTAGGAGAATCCATAGCATAAAAGAGAGAGTGGTAAACTTACTCAATAAACAGACTTCTCAGTACTGGAATAAACCAAAGGAATCAATAACAGCAAGTAATAGTAATACAAAATCATAGGATACTTGATTTCAAAAACCACAGACCTGGAAACAGATTAAGAATAGACAAATTAAGCATAATTAGATTCCTAAAAAAACCATTTTAAAATCCCAGAAATATATTTCAAGAAATCATAAATGAAAACTGCCTAAATCTATTAGAACAAGATGGTAGAGATAACTAGAACTCCTCAAAAACTATCCCTGAAAGGACCCCCCAAAAAAAGTCCTAGGAATATCTTAACCAAAATCCAAAGTACTCATGTCAAAGATAAAAAGATCATGGAACATAATATTACAAAAAGTAATAGGCTTATAGGGAGAATGGATTTTTAATAGTATAGATAACTTTCATGCATTTCTGATAATAAAAAAAAGACTTAGATTGAGCAAGAATTATTTTTTCCATTAAAGATTTTATTTATTTTGAGTTATACAATTTTCCCCTAATCCTACTTTCCTCCCCCCCACCCCCTACAGAAGGCAATTTGTCAGTCTTTACATTGTTTCCATGTTGTACATTGATTCAAATTGAATGTGATGAGAGAGAAATCATATCCTTAAAGAAGAAACATAAAGTATAAGAGATAGCAAGATCAGACAATAAGAGATCAGTTTTTTTCTAGATTAAAGGAAATAGTCCTTGGACTTTGTTCAAACTCCATGGTTCTTTATCTGGATACAGATGGTATTCTCCATTGCAGACAGCCCCAAATTGTCCCTGATTGTTACACTGATTAAATAAGCGTGTCCATCAAGGTTGATCATCGCCCCCATGTTGCTGTTAGGGTGTACAATGTTTTTCTGGTTCTGCTCATCTCACTCAGCATCAATTCACGTAAATCCATCCAGGCTTCCCCAAATTCCCTTCCCTCCTGTTTTCTAATAGAACAATAGTGTTCCATGACATACATATACCACAGTTTTCTAAGCCATTCCCCAATGAGCAGGAATTATTGAAATCTTAAAGAACAGTCCAAAAAAGTCTTGAAGATTACCTTGTAAGTTCAGCTGTCAGATGGAACTATATGCAAAGAAAATTTCTTCATTGAAGTAAGTGAGCACTAACTGGAGGATGGGCTCTAATTTTGGTTTGAATTGGCAGAAGACATGAAACAGAGCTATTTCTATAGTGCAAAACTGAGGTGAATTCTGTTTGCTTGTCTTGTCATCTGTGCTTTTAGTCTTTTGATTCTTTTAACATTTATTTTGTGTATAGAAAATAAATATCTGTCCCATAACTATAAATATATAAATCTAAGTCAATGATATTATTATAATTCCAACTCAACCTGGTGTTATAACTGCCTCTTCAATGATGTTTTCCAAGTTCCAGTCTTCATGTCAGGATTAAAGTGGGATTCATCAGCCAACCTGGGGAATTCTACAATGTGAAGTTTATGAAGTCATTGGAATGGGGAAGATGTTAATTGCTCAAATGTTTGATATCTCCTCAGCTCATCAAGACAGCAGAATTGGATCCAACCCAGAACTATATTGCTGGCTTCCACCCTCATGGCATTCTGGCTACTGGAGCCTTCACCAACTTCTGTACTGAAGCCACCAATTTTTCTTCTATGTTTCCTGGGATCCGTTCCCACCTGATGATGTTAACATTTTGGTTACGACTTCCTTTCTTCAGAGACATTGTTATGAGTATGGGTATGTGTCTTCTTCTACCCTATCTCCCTATCTTTTTTTTTTTTTTTTTTTGCAAGGCAATGGGGTTAAGTGGCTTGCCCAAGGCCACACAGCTAGGTAATTATTAAGTATTTGAGGTCAGATTTGAACTCAAGTACTCTTGACTCCAGGGCCAGTACTCTATCCACTGCACCACCTAGCCACCCTTTCTATCTCCCTATTTTCACCCTACCCATATAGGATTAAATTAGGAGAAATAGTAATTAAAGGAAAACAGCAAATAGGTCTTACTTCTTCACCAAAGGGAAAGGGGTCTGATGGGTGGGTATTGTGGTTAGATGGAAGAGAATCAAATCATGTAAGAGTTGGGAGACATTTAACTGGACTCCTGAAGTCAGAAACATTGAGCAAGTAAGTGGATCTTAGAAATGAAAGTGACTCAGGTTTAAATATTTACTCTGCCATTTGTTATCTGTGAGGCCTTAGGCAATGTAACCTAACCTCTTTGACCCCAGTCTCCTCATCTATAAAATCAGCGACCTCTGAAGTCATAAATCTAGGAAACTCAGAGTTGTCAAAATTTGCATGACCTTCAGACCACAGAACTTAAAAGTAGAATCATGTCAGAGATCACCTACTTTACATTCCAAGTTTATATGTGAGGAAACTGAAATCAGTAGAAGAAATTTGATTCTGCTAATGTCAAAAAGATATTTGAGCAGCAGAATTAGGATTCAAACCTAAGTCTTCTGAATCCAAATTCATGTTCTTGTTCACTGTACCAAACTCTTTGAGGGTGATACAGATGAGAGAAGATACAGAATATTTACCTTTTGGAAACTTTCACTTTCATGAAGATATGACAATCTCTTGTCTCCATCTATGTTGTGTAGCATTTAATTTCTCGCACCCTTCCAATCCCCTCACCCATTATAACTGAACAATTTAAAAGAAATATGGATGCACAACCCAGCTAAATACATCTTCCCATTTGGTAGCGTCTCATATCTCATCCATTAACATTTTAAGTCCATCATCTTTCTGGCAGAATATGGATGGCATATCTCATCTTCAGACCTTCAAACTTGCAACTTACCATTGCATTGATCAGGTTCTAAAATCTTTCAAAGGTTTTTTTTTAATGTAATTGTATAAGTTGGTCTGCTTCTGTCCATCTCACCTTGCATCAGTTCCTAAAAGTCTTTCACAGTTTCCTCTAAAACTGTACATTTCATCATTTCTTTTGACACAATATTTCTTTATATTCATATACCATAATTTATTTAGTTATTCCCCAATAGATATTCATCCCTATAGTAATCATCAGGTTATTTTTTTGCTACTATAAATATTTTTATACAAATGGGTCTTTTTCTTCTTTCTTTGTTCTCTGTGGGGTATGGGCCTAGTAAATATATTGCTGGGTCAAAGGATATAAAGAACAGTTAAATGACTTTTTGATAATGGTTTTCTCTTAATTCAGTTAAACCTTTTTTTTTTACTTCTAATTCATATTGAGCTTACAGTCCTTTAAAACTCAAGATATTTTGCAGAACAACTCTCTATCTGTTCTTTTCTCATCTTGGAGTTGACTTTATTCACATGAAAGACTTTATTGCCATTGAATTTCACCTTGCTTAAGGTGACTCAGTACTCTAGTTTTTCAAGATTCTTTTAGTTCCTGACTCTATCATCTACTGCATTAGCTCTCTCTGTCAATTTTTTATATTATCTTCAAATTCAATTGTATCTTCATCTAAGCTATTGATACAAATGTTTAAGGACATGGACCAAGAACATATCCTCCCCTGGGAGACATTCTGCCACATTGACACTAAACCATTAACAACAACTCTTTGAGTCTGTCCATCAACATCTGATTGCATTATTGACTAATCCATAGTTCTCCATCTCTCCCAAAGAATAATAAGAAATATTTTATCAAAAGCTTTGCTAAAATCTAGATCTCCACAACATTCTACTTATCTCCTAGTACTCTACTAGTACTTCTATCAAAAAGGAACAAGAAGTCACTTAACTCTATTAACTTGCAAAAAACAAAAACAAAAACAAAAAAAGGACATGAGGATATTTTGGTATGACCTATTATTGATGAAACCATGCTTGGTCTTTGTAATCACTATTTCTCTCCCTAAATGTTGCCAAGCATCTTTTTCATGACCTGGCTTGGAATTTTGCCAGAATCAAAGCAATATTCATGACCTATACTTGGGTGATTTAGATCTTTTTTCTTTTTTGAAATTTGTGATATTTATCCTCTTATTTCATGCTGCCTCTCCTATTTTCCAGTGCTCTTTCAGATATCACCAAAAACAATTCAACCATCTCATCTATCAGTTCTTCTAGTACTTAAGGGTACAATTCACCTGGGCTTGTTAACTTGAATTCAAGAGGAATGAGGTGTCTTTTTACTGTCTCCTTGTTTGTCTTGGCTATCAGCTCCCTGTCAGTCATTTTTACTATGTCACAATCAGTGTAAAGGTCATATTCCTTGGTGGAGAAAACAGAAACCAATTCAGAATTTATCAGTGCTATCATCTTCTCTTTATTATCAGTTATCATCATTCAATTCACCCACAAGCAGAGGCTCTATTCCTTCTTTTATCCTCCTTTCTCTGCCAACATCATTTTAAAATCCATTTTTTCTTGATTTTCTTTGCTCACCTTAGCCCAGTATTTCTCATACAATTGTTACCGGAATATGCTTCATTGTAACATTCATCTTCAGTTTCCTGCTATTGATCACTTCCTTCTTCTGTACTGTTTTTTTTTAAATCAAAGTTGGTTGCTGACTTCCCATGTATCTTCTTCCATTTCCCTTCTTCTTCTTTCTCTTGTGGCTTCAGAATTTTACTCTTGAGCATCTACCTTCCTTTTTCCTCCCTCCAAATCATTTATACCACTGGAATCCTAACTATCTTTCCTCCAAACTCTGAAAATTGTTTTCTTAAATTCTAGTATGCATGTCAAATCATATCCATGTTTTTTCTCCTTCATCAAATGCTAAGATGGCACTGTCATTTTGTTCAGAGGTCCATCATTTCCATCCCAGAAGCAACTTTCTTCCTAATAGTGAGAATCAGATTCAGAATAATATTATAGGTTCCTCCAACTTTTTTTATTTATTCATTTTAACCTAAATGTAAAAAGACAAAATGAATAACATAAAAAGAGGATTTTATATAAAATCATAAATTTCCATTTCACACTTTTTAAAAAAATTATTTAATAAATACTACACATTATTTTCAAAGTTATCCTGCTTTTCTATGACTCTTTCTCATTTTCTTTTGTTTTCTGCTGTGTACTTTTTGTTTTATCCCTCCCTTCCTGTCTCCTGCCTAGAGAAGGCTATTGTTATATATAAATATATCTATATCTATCATATATCTATTTGCATATGCATATATAGTATATAGTTGTTATATATTATTTTACATATATTTCTTCTATACACATATGTTTTCTATATGTATATACATACATGTGTATGTGTGTATGTAAAACCATACTATAAATGCTTCTATTTATCAGTTCTTTCTCTTGATGTATACAGCATTTTCCTTTTTAGGTCCTTTATAGTTGATTTAAGAATAGTTGATCTCAAAATTTTTGGTAGAATTCACTTGTAAAACCATCTGATTCTAATACCCTTTTAACTAAGAAAGCTCATTTATGGCCTGCTCAAAGTATATTTAGATATTCTGTTTCCTTCTTTTGTTAGCCTAGGAAGTTTATATTTTTGTAAATATTCTTCCATATCACTCAGATTGTTATATTTATTGGCATGTAATTGAGCAAAATAACTTCTTATAATTTAATTTCATCTTCATTATTGTTTTTTTTCCACTTTTCATTTTTAATACTAGTGATTTGTTTTCTTCTCCCTTTTTAAAAAATAATATTAACTAATGATTTATTTACTTTATTGTTTTTTCATAAAATCAACTCCTATTTTATTTATTCCTACACCTTTCAAAGGATGAAATAATCACTAACAAAACTTAGGGAGTAGTTAACTTTGTTGGGAAGCAGAGACAGAGATAGTCTGGAAATGTTGGGTGGGGCCAAGGTGCAAATAGCTTTAAATAGAGAAATTGGTGTTTCTTCATATAGGTAATAGAGGATCACTGGAAGGGGGGGGGGGAGAGAGAGAGAGAGAGAGAGAGAGAGAGAGAGAGAGAGAGAGAGAGAGAGAGAGAGAGAGAGAGAAACACCAACAGAAGACTGGATAATTGAAGTTCCTTACAACTTCTGTCCAGGTGGACTATAATGTTTCAAGCACTTTCATACATTTCCCATGGGGCAGGTAATTCATACAAATAATTCCATTTTACAAAGATGGAAAATGAGATTGAGAAAAAGTGGCTAAACAGCTCCTGATTCCAAATCTTTTGCTCTTTCTACTATACCTTCGTGACTTGGATAATGAAGAAAACATCAGAAATTTATTACTATACTTGCCTTTGGGATATGCATTATCTCCTCCTCATTTACTCCACTCTGCATTGATTGGGTAATGCTGAATCTTCTCCTTATTTGCACCTTCCTCTAGGGGAAGTGACAAGCTAAGCCCATTCATACTTGAGCATTACCATCATCTGAGACGTTCCTGTCTTTGTCTCTGTCTTCCTCCCTCCCCCCCCCCCCCAACTGTACTAGGGCTGGTATCATCAGACAAGGAATGTGTCTCACACCTGATGAGCAAGAAGGAGGGAGGAAACTTGCTGGTTATTACTGTGGGAGGAGCCAAGGAGACTTTGGATTCCCATCCTGGAGACTATAAACTGCTACTGAAGAACCGGAAAGGATTTGTTAAACTTGCCTTAATTCATGGGTAAGGGCCATCTTGGCAGGATCCATTCTTGGGTTTTCAACCACTCTAAGGCCAGAATCAATTATATTTTGATGTTAAATTTTGATGAAGAGAACACTTATTTTCACTGATGTGGAAGAAGGTGGCAGCAATCATGTAGTCCAGTCTAGACTTAAAAGAAATCTTTTTATAACATACCTTACAAGTAGTCATACAGCCTCTACTTGACGCCTTTTTGTGAATGCACCCACTAACTCCCTAGGCCATAGCTCTGATAGTTAATGTTTTTCTTAGCATATCTAAATTTTCTTAAATTTGTCTCTATACAGCTTCTGGTCAGTCATTGCTCCTATTTCTCCCCTCTGGAAACAAACAAAACAAGTCTTCCACATGACAACTCTCAAATACCTGGGGAATTTTGGTGACATTCAGCCTATTGTTAAGACATTATAGTTTGATGGAGATATGTCTGACCCAGTACCAGTACAGATTATATTTATTTGGGGGGAGATTGTTAGTGACTTAATTTAGGATATGTGGGAGGTTTTAGAGGACAGAAGGGATTGATTTCTCTTGTTGACTTACCTCTCCTTTCATCAGAAAATGCTTTCTAAATGCGTGATTTTTTGTGGTAATCCAAGAAAATGAAAAGTTAAACTTAAATATCCTAGAAAAACTTATTAAACAACCATGCATGGTGAGACTAAGGACACAACTACTGATCCTCTCAGTGCTTTCTTAACTAAGCTATGGAATTCCCCAATCCATATATCTGCTGACCCCCAGAAAACAATATTTGTGCCAGTTCAAAGTATGGCAATAGAAAAATGACTTACCATTTATCTCTCTTTATGTAGGATGAGTCTTACTTCTGGCATGTTTGGTGATGCTTCAGTTTCCTCATTTCCCAGAAATTCTAGGGTAATAATCAATTTGTAGAGAAGGTACCATTTATTTCTATTTCCATATCTTTGCTCTGAGATCTTAGAGCATTAGGCAATATCCTGAAGACATGGAGGACAGTGGAGAAGAATGTTCCATATGGAGTAAATTCATTATTCACTGCAGAGAGATCCAGTCCTTCTCCTCTGAACTTGGGTTGGAATCTATGAGACCCTTCTTATCCTTATCTATATTATCAGGTCCATTGGTAAAAGGATTGTTGTAAACAAAGTTATTTCATATACATATATATATATATATATACATAAATATTTTTACACATATATATACATACACATATGTATTTATCTATAATGGACTTATCTTTTTTTTTTATAAGGCAATGGGGTTAAGTAACTTGCCCAAAGTCACACAGCTAAGTAAGTATTAAGTGTGTATCTGAAATCAGATTTGAACTCAGGTCCTCCTGGCTCCAAGGCCAGTGCTCTATCTACTGTGTCACCTAACTGCCCCATTATAAAGGACTTTTGATAATATTTCTTCTATTATTCAGATAGAAAAACATAGCTGTCTTTGAGATGTTGCTTTCATGAGTCAAAAGGCAAGGAACATGTTGAAAAACAGAATTGTCATTCCAAAAGGTATTTTCAAATATTTTCAAATTCAAATTCCAAAAGGTATTTTCAAATATTTTCAAATTCAAATATTTCAAATATTTTCAAAATTTCAAAAAAAATATTTTCAAATATTTTCAAAAATGGACCAAATGAAATAAAATAAATTCGGTATGGATAAATGTAAATTTTTACATTTCAGTTAAAAAAATCAGGTTTACAAGAAAAATGGAGAAAATACGAATAGACAGAAGTTATGGGACCTCAATCAATCGCAAGATCAGTGTGAGTCAACAATGTAATTATATTGTTTATACTTCATTCTCAAAAAGAAATGTGACATCTGGAAAGTGATGAAATGACACTCAAGTGAACTGAAGTGAGAGAGAGCACAGAGAGGCTGTGCAAAGTAACCAGCCTCACTCTCTCTTCCAGAGCCAACAAAGAAACAAAAAAGAGAATAACTGATTGGAAAACAAGTACAAATACATGTTAAGGACAGTGTCCTTAACAGCAAAGGTTATGTTTTGGTGGGAAGAGATTTGACCTAATACCGATACATGATCTCAGTTGATAAACATTTATTAAATGTCTACTATGTGCCAGATAGTCTTAACTTTCAAGGAGGTCACAACTGATGGAGGATGCAAACAAATGTGCCCAAACAAAATGTAGATAGGATAAATAGGAAATAATCAATACAATGAAGGTAGTAGTACTAAGGAGGAGTAGAAAGATTTCCTGTAAAAAAATGGTATTTTATCTGGGACTCAAAATAAGCCAGGAGGCAGAGATGAGGAAAGAGCATTCTAGGCATAGGGAAAAGAAAGGGGGAAAGACCCAGAGCTGAGAGATGTTTTGTTTGAGAAACAGTCAGGAGATCAGTGTCAATGGATCCAAGAGTATGTGGAGATTGAGGGATGGTGAAGGGTTAAGAAGATCAGAAAGGCAGAAGTCAAGTAATGAAGGACTATGAACCCCAAAGAAATGGAATACACAAGTTTCATTTCAGTTCAACAAACAGTTTTAAGTACCTACCACATATCTCCCAAGTCTTATAATTGACTCTGGAGGTACAAAATCAGAAAATAATCCAGTCCTTCCCATCAAGCTGATCCAATAGGATCAGCTAGGACACTTTACACAGAAAGAGTAGGATACATCACATTTCTTCCCTGTCCTCAGTAGAGGCTAGATGATTACTTCTCAGAGAAACACCTAGATATCTCCCCAACCCTGCCCCTTCTCTTCCCTAGGATAAAGAAGATGATTGAGCATTTATTTTGCTTTACAAAATCTCTATCTTTCTCAAGGCTCAACTCAAGGACCACCTCCTTCAAGAAGTCTAGCCTACTGCCCCCAGTTACTAGGACCTCCTCAATCAAAATTCTATTATTTTAGATTTATATAAATTTTATGTGAAACCAAATTGGCTCCAGCCCCATGGGATTAGGGAATTATTAAGGTACCATATTCAGTCCTGGGCAGGTTAAGAGAAGAGGTTTGGCCTCTAAAGAGATGAGTCATGTGCTTTCTTGTTGGCTTTTTGTAGCACCACCCTGGTGGACTTTGAGGAAATCACCTAAAGCTTGGATATGGCACAAGTCTAGGGTCTCTCCAAAAGGAATCTGGTAGATACCCAGTGTAGGCTGTAGTGATCTAAAGTAAAGTAAAGGTCAGCTATTTATTTCCTCCAGAAAAAAGAAATTCTTAAAACACAGGACTCCCAAGGACACATTGAAAAAGACTTGACACATGGTATAGTAACTTGTAACTTCTATTATAATATCTAAGGAAGTAGAAGCTTCAGATATTAAAACATGAGACAGTTGGTGGTGTTGAGTAGTCATTTCCCATTCACTTCGTCTTTGAGCTGTCCAGACAACTCCATCAGAGTCCATATCTTCTGGAAAGCCAGAAGTATTGTGATAATTTCAAAAATGCCTCCTGCAAGGTAACCCAAGTTGGAAATGTCTATTCCAAGATGATTATTTGGTAGGCGTTGGTTGGGAGGAGGGGGAAGAAATTAGGTTTAGGCAAGGAAATTCAAACAGAAGTGGCAATCAGTCTTCTTATTTCATTTCTGGCTCACCCAGATAGCACATGAGCTATCACAGCTACCATTGTTCCCACACACACACCTCCTGCCCCAGGAAGTTTCAGAGAAAAGTTTCTTTCCACATAAAATGGGGAATTTGTCCTCAGGAGAGAAGAAAGCTTTTCCTGGATTCCTATCTGGTCTCTTTTAATGCAGTGCCTTCTCATGAGGTGGAGGGAGGCTCATGAGGCTGACTATGTCTTTAGCAAGGAGTCTCTTCATCATGAGGACCAAGGAATTGCTACATCACTCCACAGTCCTTCAGTGCTGAAGTGACCAGGGAGAGCTAAACTGAACCCTAGGAGATTCACCAGCTATGCACTACTTCCAAACCTCAAGGAATATATACTCTTTGAGGGCAGGGGCTGTTTCATTGTTGATTTGGGCAAAAAGTTGTGTCAGTCAGATAGCTTAATGAAAGAGAGTTGAATGTGGAGTAAGGAAGACCTGAATCCAAATCCTGACTCATGTACTTAGCAGATATGTGATCCCAGTAAGACAATGTCTCTGTGCCTCACTTTCATTATTTGTGAAATGGGGATTGTAACAGCACCTGAGTACCAGGGTTATAGTGGGGATCAAATGAAATATTTGTGAATCGTGTATATAAATGCTTATGTTCTTCCTTGCTTGACCATTAACCAAAACTCCCTCAAAAAGGCCTAGGTGCTGAACCTCCCTATATCGAAGCACCCAGGCATGACCATTTTCTCACCCCTTCCCTTTCTCATCTGTGTCTCTCTAGGGCAGCAATTGTACCTATGTTCTCCTTTGGGGAGAATGAAATCTTTGACCAACTAGACAATTGCCAGGGGTCCTGGCTACGCTCAATCCAGAACAGATTGCAGAAGATCATGGGCTTCCCCCTCCCTCTCTTCCATGGCCAAGGGATCTTCCAGGACAAATTTGGCTTGCTTCCCTACTGCCATCCTATCACCACTGTGGGTAAGGTCCCAGGATGCCCAAGGAAGTGGAATGGCTATAGAATGAGCCCTAGTTGATCTGATCCTCAAGTTCCATCCCTGCCTATGGGTCCCAGCATGGCCCCTGATACCCAGACTCTTTTGATGGCCTAAAAGATGCCTTTCTTAGGAACTCCCAAACCGAGAAAGACCTACAATCATAATGCAGTACCCACTCTATGATAAGTCTTCCAACCTCCACTCAGATTATTTGGTTGGGTCCTCAGCGAGCAGGAAAGAAATCCTCTCTTTAAGGTTTTATGGACAACACTAAGGAGCTGGGCATGGATTTTAGTATTTTGCTCATGAGCCCCAATCTGATGTGCTCCTCTCCCTTTGATTATAAGTTAGCCCATTGAAACTAATTAAGTATTAGAAACTGGTATTTACTAGGTTGGTATAGTAACAACAGTTGGTACAAAAGCCTTCCTACCCCCAAATCTGTGACACACATTCTCTCTGGGCATACACAAGGCCTCTGGGGAGAATGAACTCAAAATGAGACAACTAAAAGGTCATCATAGCTCCTTTCTTCTTTTGTGGAAGCCTTATGAAGTTCTTCTTTGATATATCTGTCTTTGGGATTCTGAAAATTGGTATCTTGGGGAAACCTGAAGCTGCCCATGCTCATTGTCTTCAGTGTGCTTCATGTCTCTCAGCTTCCAATGTAGAAGCTATCATCTTGGGCACAAAGTTTTCCTTTGGTCAAGGGGAAAAGGGGGGAAAGAGAGAGTCCCTCCTTCCTCATAATTTTGTAACAAATAAATCTTAAACACACAATAAAAATCTGACAATAAGATGTTTGACAATAAAATCTTTTGCAGTTGTTATATGTTCCACTGTTAAAGCACTAACTATAACAATAATATTATTTGTAGATACAGTAATGTACAGATATAATGTAGAGTTGTTTTTCAGAACAAAATTTCTTTAAAGTGTTACAATCCTTGACATTGTTACCCATAACTTTTTCATTTGTTGTAGAGATGTATTTTTTAATTAATGATATATTATTTAAATTATTTTTATTTCTAAAGCCGTCTGAAAAGAGAAGAGAGGGAGGGGAAGGGAATGATCTTTCTAAGTCAGAGAGAAAATTTCTCTTTAAGGCTATGGGAGGAAGAAGTTTGAGTACAATCAGGTCCTGATTTCAGAATCCCCAAGTCCATCTACATTTGACCCTTCATCAACAAATGGGGTTCATCAGAGGTTTAGGCAGAGAAAATATTTGATAGGTCATTGAAGGGGTTCTGGAGGAAGAAAAGAATCAGATAGTTGGGTCAGAGTGGAGCAGTACCTACTAGACTTGGAGTCAGGAGGGCATAGATTCAAATCCTACTTCACATACTTACTAGCTATGACATCCCAGACAAGTCCCTTAGCATCTCTGGGACTCAGTTTCCTTGTCTATAAAATAAGACAGCCAGATTTAGTGATTTCTAAGGTCCCTTTCCAGTTCTAAACCTATGATTCTATGATATAGTGGCCTCCATTTCATTATGCCTTTAAGGGAATTGCTTTCCTGGCTGAATCTGCTGTGTTAAATGGTGACAGAGGTGAGTTCTCTCCTCTGAACCTTATCCCCATCACCCACTCTACCCCTAGGCATCCAGTGACCCTAACCCTGAGAGTTCAAGGACTAAGCACTCATGAGATTTAGGGATAATATAAGGTCTTGGTATATCATTTGATTCATTCCATTTGGCAGACAGGGAAACTGAGATCCAATTTCTATGTCCTACAGGTCTCATATAATTTTTGGTACCAATGTCAAATTAATTTCCAAAGTTTTCCCAGTCATTGAATCTCTGTTTATATAGAAGCCTTCTTACCTTCTACCCCTGCTTTGTGTCTTACAGTAGGGAAGCCAATTGATGTGAAGCAAAATACCAACCCAACCCAAGAGGAAGTTGATCATCTGCACCAACATTATATAACAGAACTGTGCAGTCTCTTTGAAGCCCACAAGACCAAATACAACATTACCCCAGAGCAGCACCTGAAGTTCCAATGAGCTGCCACTTCCCATATTCTTTCTCTCTGCCCTGCTCCTGCCTTTGGGTGACACCACAAAAGACACTGAACTTGAAGGTTGGGGTCCTATCCTTGGTTCAAATCTCATATCAGATGCTTACTCGTTTGACTGAAAAAAAAAATCACTTAACTCTCTGTAGCCCAATTCTTCATCTATAAATCAAGGGGTTTGGACCTGAAGGATTGTGTTGACTATTCTGGTTCCAAATCTTTAATTCTATATTTCTATGATCCTTAACTAGCAACTTTTGTGCTAGAGGCAACCAGCAAAGGTGGGCATGGCATTTCATTAACTTTATACATGTTCAAATCTATGATTCTTGATGTGAAAAGTAATCAATTAGTAATCAGGAAAAATTCAGTTGTTCTTTGGAGGGAGGTGAGGAGTCCAGGATTAAAGATGTAAGAGGGCATGAGTCATCTTTTTCTGCTTTAATTTCAATGCTATAGAATTAGCCCTAGTTGACCTGATCCTCAAGCTCCATCCCTGCCTATGGGTCCCAGCATGGTCCCCCATAAAGGAGATGCAATCTCAATTGATGCTATGCAAAGTAAGTCACAGGTCCCCAAGAAGTTCTGCCTTAGTTCTTCTACTCTTGCACCTGGTGACACAGGAATGTACTTCTCCCTTTCTCCCTGGCAGATGTGAAAAAAGGAAACTGAAATTGAAGCTGAGATTTGGAGAATGTGGAAGAATTTTACAGAAGGGGGTGGAGCCAAGATGGTAGCATGAAGGCAGAATTTCCCAGGAACTCCTTTCCCCCAAAACTTCAAAAGCCAACAAATTATGACTCTAGCCAAAATTTAGAGGGGTAGAACCCACAGAAAGACTGAGAGATACATTTTCCCAGTCCAAGATAATTTAAAAGTTCCAGGGAAAAGGTGTGTTTCACCAGGACCCAGGAGTCAGAAAAATCCCCGGTGGCAACACAGCCCCAAAGCAGCTTAAAGGGGTGGAGAGAGAATTCTGCCATACCAGAATGAGTGTGGAGTGAGGGAGCACTGGCCGCAGAACCTGCAGTGAGAATCTGGAAAAAGAAGCCTGCACCCCTAGAGCAAAGTCCACAGATGGTAAAGGGGTCAGGGAAGACAGCAGAAATTTCTCTATTCTCCCTCAGGGTAGGACTCTGCTGTTCACCTACACTCAGATCCAGATTGTAGTTTGGGCTTCCATACTAAGATAGCCAAGCAGGATGTTTCCTTACAGCTCCAAGGCAGAGCAAAGTGAGGTGGTCATCTACATATCAAAGCACAGGCAAGAGAGCATAAGACCTTGGAGGAATAAATGTCCCAGTGGGGTGTCCCCCCAAAAAACCCCAAAGCCTTGGAAGTGCTGTAAATTTGTCTTGGGCTGAGGAAATGAGTAATTAACAGAAAAAGAAGAATCTGACCATAGAGAATTACTTTAGTCTCAGGGAAAATCAAAACACATATTCAGATGATGACAAAAATGAAGCTTCTGAATCCAAAACCTCCAAGAAAAATAGAAAATGGGCTCAGGCTATGGATGAACTCAAAAAAAAACTTTGTAAAGCACTTTAAAGGAGGGGGAGGAAAAATTGGGAGAAGAAATGAGAGCAATGCAGAAAAATCATGAAAAACAAATCAACAGCTTGGTGAAAGACATACAAAAAAAAATACTGAAGAAAATAATATGTTAAAAACCAGTTTAGGCCTAATGGAAAAAGCAAAACCAAAGGGAAATAAGGAAAAGAATGCCTTAAAAAGCAGAATTGGCCAGCTGGAAAAGGAGATAAAAAAGCTCTCTGAAGAAAATAACTCCTTTAAATGCAGAATGGAACTAAAGGAAGCTGATGACTTTGCCAGAAATCAGGAAGGGGCAGCTAGGTTGCGCAACCAGCCCTGGAGTCAGGAGTACCTGGGTTCAAATCCGGTCTCAGACACTTAATAATTACTTAGCTGTGTGGCCTTGGGCAAGCCACTTAACCCCATTTGCCTTGCAAAAACCTAAAAAAAAAATCAGGAAGAAATAAAACTTCCAAAAACAAAAAAAAAAAACAAAAATTAGAAGAAAATCTGAAATATCTCAATGGAAAAACAACCAACCTTGAAAGCAGATCCAGAAGAAATAATTTAAAAATTATCAGGCTATCTGAAAGCCACAGTCAGGAAAAGAGCCTAGACTTCATTTTTCAAGAAATAATACAGCAAAATTGCCCTGAGATCCTAAAAGCAGAGGGTAAAATAGAAATTGAGGGAATTCACCAGTTACCTCCTGAAAGAGATCCCAAAAGAAAAACTTCCAGGAATATTATAGCCAAATTCCAAAACTCCCAAATCAGAGAGAAAATTCTAAAAGCTGCCAGAAACAAACAATTCAGCTACTGGGGCTCCATAGTCAGGATCACACAGGATCTGACAGCATGTACATTAAGGGCTCATAGGGATTAGAATATAATATTCCGGAAGGCAAAAGATCTTGGTTTACAACTGAGAATCAACTACTCAGAAAAACTGAACATCCTCTTTGGGGGGGAAAGATGGACTTTCAATGAAACAGGGGACTTTCAAACTTTCCTATTGAAACAATCAGAGCTGAACAGAAAGTTTGATCTCCAAGTATAGGACTCAGGTGAACCATAGAGGGGGTGGAAGAGAAGGACTAACTATGAGGAATTTAATGATATTGAACTATGGGTCCCAGCATGGTCCCTGATAAAGAAGATGTAATCTCAATTGATGCTTTGCAAAGTAAGTTGCAGGTCCCCAAGAAGTTCCATCTTAGTTCTACTCTTGTACCTGGTGACACAGGAGTGTACTTCTCCCTTTCTCCCTGGCAGATGTGAAAAAAGGAAACTGAAATTGAGGCTGACTTGGAGAATGTGGAAGAATTTTACAGAAGGGTGGTAAGGGTGTCAGGGAAGACTGCAGAAATTTGTATTGTTTTTATTTCTGCATGGGAAGAAGATATTGATAACTCATATGAACTTTCTCATTTATAAGAACTATTAGAAGGAACATATATAGACAGGACATAGGAAGGAGTGGAATATAATGGTATATTATGGTAAAAAGATGGAGTTAATGGGTGATAAAGTACTGAGAGGAAGGAAAAAAGATGAAGAAGAAGCTAAGAAATTTCACATAAGAGTCAAGAAAAAGCTTTTTCAATGGAGTGGAAGGGGGAAGGCAAGGGGGAATGAGTGAGCCTTCATTCTCATCAGAAATGGCCCAGAGAGGAAATAACATACATACATACTTAATAGGGTGAGGAAATCTGTCTTACCCTAGAGAAAAATGAGAAGAAAGGGATGGGTTAAAGGGGAATGGGGGGAGTGAAGAGGGGAATAGGTGATAGAAGAGAGGGAAGATCATGGAAGAGGGTACTCAGATACAACACACTTTTGGACAGGGCCAGGATGAAAGGAGAGAGAGAATAGAATAAATGAGAGTGGGGAGGAATAGAGTGGAGGTACAGCTAGTAATAGCAAATGTGAGAAAAATATTGAAGCAACTTCTCTGGTGGACTTATGATAAAGAAAGTGTCCCAGAGACGAGCCATTGTAATCTGAACACACTGAAGTACATTTTTTTTCTCTCTTACTATTCTTGAGGTTTATCTTCTTGGTGGGGAGGGGTTTATGTTTACTGTTTTAACAAAGTTATTGTAATAATAGTAATAATAAATTAAAGTTCGCTTGCAAAAAAAACTGCTCTCACTCTCTCCTCTCCACTTTTCTGCCCCTTCTCCCCCCCCCCCATTACCACACATTAGTAGTCTGATAATTCTTATAGCACATTGCCTGGATCAGTCCTCTGAACCTATCTCATTCTCCCTTATGCCTTATTCATGTATTTGGCCTTTCCTATAAATATAAATAAATAAAATTATGTCAAAATTTGAAAAAAAGGAATCTTACAGAAAGTGGTAAAGTTGACTCCAGGTCTCAGAGAAGCTCCCCCAAAGTCCATCCTTAGCTGAGATATCCATCTTCATTGCTTTTTGTTCTCTAGTCTTAGCATGAACTTGTTTAGCCTCCACACTATTCCCATGAGATTTCAACAAGACACTCACTTTCTTCACATTCCTTGGGACCAATAAACTGCAGATACCATGAATTTACAGCCTGTAAGACCATGGACAACTCTCTTCCCTTCTTTGACCCTGTTTCTCCATCTATAAAATAAAAGAGTTGGATTGGATTATATATTTTATTTTATTTATCTATTTATTTACAAATAATTATTATTTATTTTTAACATTTAAAAATTTTAGTTCCTGATTCTCTTCCTATTTCCCCTCCTCCACTGAGAAAGCAAGCAATATAATATTAATTATATAAGTGAAATCATGCAAAACACATGTCTATAGTAGTCATGCCATGCCTCCCCAAGCAATAAAAATAAAGAAAACTATATTTTAATTTACAGTCAGAGTTCATCAGTTCTTTCTCTGAAAGTGGACAACATTTTTTATCATAAATCCTTTTGAATTTTATTGGATCATTGTATTAATTAGAGTAGATAAGTCATTCACAGTTGATCATGGCATAATATAGATGTTAATATATACAATGATCTCCTAGTTCAATTTATATATGTTTTCCCATGTTTTTCTTAAACTATCCCCCTCATCATTTTTTGTAGCAATCCATCACAATCATATACCTTAACTCATTCAGCCATTTCCCAAATGATGAGTGTCCCCTCAGTTTCTAATTTTTTACCATTCTAAATCCCTGTTCAGCTATCAAGTTTATATATCTTTGACTTTATCTAAGGGCCCTCTGCTTTCTCTTCAACTAAACCTATGAGTCTGACATGAAGTAATTGCTTTCCTTTATGCTAGCTATCTTCTTGGAATTAACTTATTCTAGGAAATTGGCTTATGAGATTGAATTTTATCCTGTAGGCAATGATGTTTTTCAAAATGTTTATCCAAGATAACTCTGGAATTGGATGCAGATTGGATCCAAGGAAGAGAACTATTAAGAGGTTGTTTTGATAGTTGGACTATGTATTAATAGGGGCTTGGAAGTATGGTAACTGTGGGAATGAAGAGAAAGGTGTGGATCAAGGAGACTTTTCCCAAAAAGAATTAAGAGGATCTGAAAACTGATTAGATCTATATGGAGTGAGAGAATGAAGAACTAGATTTAAAACTCTGATGGCTGAAAGGATGGTAGTACCATCAATAGAAAAAGAAAAATTAAGGGAAACAACAGGTTTAGGATTTGAAGAACATGGTAAATTCTGTTTTGAAGATGTTGAGTTTGAGATGCCAATGGTTCTTCCACTTGGAAATACCCAGAAAGGGAAAAAAATACAATTCTAACTCAGAAAAGGTGAGGACTGTAGGTGTAGACTTGGGAGTCAACTGGGAGTCAAAGGGCAATTGGAAGTAAATAAGATTGCTTAGGTAGAATAGAAACAGAGAGCAGGTTCCACAAACAAGTCCTTCTGTCTTGTTTTTGAGTATTTTCTCTGGCTGTCTCCTATGTCCCATGTTCTAATCTGTACTTCTTGGCTTCCTTAATTTCCATTAAGTCTAAAAAAAATCCCTCCTTTTATAGAATTCCTTTTAATTGGAGTGCATTCCCTCTTTATCTTGTATATAGCTTTTTTGGTATACATTTGTTTGCTTGTTGTCTCTCTCCCATTAGATTGTGAGTTCCTGAGAGCAGGGATTCTCTTTTGCCTCTTTTTGTATCCCCAATGAGCTACAAATTGGTCACTAGCTTGAAACTATCCAAAAAATGAAAAATTTACCTGTTATGAATAGAACCTGTGATAAAGATATAATTTCTGGAAGCAAGGCAATAGGCTAAGGAACAGCTATGTTTACAAAGCTCATGAGAAGGGGCCACAGAGCAATAGACCTGCAGGAACAGAAAGGTTTCCTTTTCTCAGGTCTAAATGGAAGACTTTGCACTGGTAGTGAGATCTCTGGGACCCCTAGGACTTTATCAAAGAGGGGCATCTATCATTATTGTGTGGGTTCTATCAACCATCACTTGAGCATTGTCTCTTTGGAGAAAAAAAAAAGGAGCAAAGGGGAAGTGCTTGCATTCAACAGAACAGAAACAGAAACAGAACCACGACTATCAATAGGTATTTTTGCCCTGTGTTTGACATCTGTATTTTTACAAGCTAAGTCAACATTCTTTTAATACCCCTGACTTGTGTTGCTTGTGTAAGACCTGGCATTTACACCACTTCAATTCTTGAAGTTAGGATAAACATCAGGAATCCCAGATAAGTTGGCATCATTGGCAGGAGAGTGAAAATAACTCCTCAATTCAAGCAAGCAGAAAGGGCATACCAGATTAGACCTGGCAATGCCTTAGGTAGGAGAGAAGCCTTCAAACAAGCCGAAGATATATTACTCTATTTTAAAATTTCTCTCCCAGATGAATGGTTTGGGCAGATAAAATCTAGATTAAGTTCATCTAAAAAGGAAGTGAGAGTGGTTTGGGGTACCATCAAGCCTAACTACATGGAAGACAAAATTGTTGATTATAGAATTTCAAGGAAGTCTAGACAATTGTGGAGGAAGTCAAACAATACTTTTAGCAAGGTCCAAAGAGAGGAGTGGAATTATCTGGACCTGTATAACATGACAAGTCTAGGGGAGATGAATTATCTAAGACCTAATTATAGCAATAGGAATAGATTAGCTAATACACTTCAATTTTGAACAGAGTGCTGTGTTCAGAAACTAACCCTAATTTGAACTAGACAGAAGATCTGAGTCTTTCATTGTTAATGATAATTGGATTCAAAGGATAGTTAGCCAAGAACTTAATTAAGGGATGGATGTGGTGACAGTCAGTCCTATGAAAAGGACCTGAGTTTGAGCACTGCCTGTGACACAAACAGTATTTTAATCAAGAAGTCCATAAACTGTGGAAAAGACAGAATTATAAGCCATATGGGAATTGGGAGTGCTGCTGAGCAGGAGCACAAGGAGCAAAGAAATAAATCTTTATTAAGCTCCTACTAAGTGCTTATCTTATTTTATGCTTATAGCAACTCTGCAAGTTAGCTATTGCCATTATTGTCATTTAACAATTGAGGCAAGCAAAGATAAAGTGAATTGTCTAGGGTCACACAGATAGTAAGTGTCTGAGGTCATATTTGAAATTCTTACAATAAAGAAAGTGTCCCAGACATTCCCAACATTATTTCCAGCCCTCACTTCTCTCTCAGCAGATGTGATTGATTGCTGTTCTATGTCAGTGATCCTCCTGCTCCTCCAGCAATTTCCCTTGACTCCTCCATTCTAGGGGAGCCCCTGTGAGCAAGAGAAACTCAGACTGCAACTACTGGGAAGCTTTGACTTCTTGGCTATCTTGCCCCACGGTTTCCTTGGAACAGCCTTGAGTTAGGTTTTAGAGACGCTCAGTTTCTTGCTTGATTCCTCAGACTTTGACATTTTATCTCCCTTATACTGCTTAAAACTCTTGAGCTAATTCTTGTTGCTGTTACTGATTCCTATCTAGGCACTGACTCATCATGTGCTAATTAAATAAAAAATGTCCATCTATATTTGTCTGCAGGTGTCCCCAGCCTCTCCATAGTCCCAGAGGGTATCTAATATAAAACCTCTAACCACCTTTATGGTGCTGAAGAGTTAGGAGTCTCAGGATCCTAGGTGGAGGTAGGGAGGAGCAAGGTGGCTTGACAGAGAGAAATGTTGCTTCACCCACCCTTTGCCCATTCAGCAGTAGGCTTAGCTTTGTCCTTGGCTCAGCCCAATCCCCTTCAGAGAAACTATGATCATGCTTGTTCTAAGTGACCCAGTGGTCATATGGCTGAAGCTGAAGTCAGACACCCACACCCTTCCCCCACTCCAGAGCTCAGTTTTTGCTGTTCTTGGATGCTTTCCACTGTCTGGTTCCCCTCCTGTTATTATTACTTGTGTGGTTTGTGTGGAATCCAGCAGATGGCACTCATCACCTATCTATTTCTATCTCTCAGCTGATTATTGAACTTGGCTCAAAGGTGGTCATTCACAACAGTACAGCAACTACCTGACCAACTACCAGACCATATGGGTCAATTCTGCTTGTGTGTCTAGTCCACTTTTTAATGATAACAATTTATATGCATTTCCTCCCTTTTCTCCTAACTTCCTTTCTTTCTAAGCTCAACTCAGAAGCCACCTTCTCAGATACTTATCTTTCTCCCAATCTGCTCTTAATGAAAGAGAATCTCACTGGTGCAATTATTGCCCCATCTCTTGAATAATTATTTTTAATAATAGCTAGCATTTATCAAATTATTTAAAATATTCACATTTCCTTACATAAGTTATTTTCAGTTGATTCTCATAACAATTCTGTATGTACTGTTATTATCAACCCTATTTTACAGGTGAAGAAACTGAGGGTGAGAGGTTGTAACATCCAGAATCATACTGCCAGAAAATATCTGAGACAGGATTAGAATTCAGGTCTTCCTGACTACAAGTCTGGTATCAACTATACTATTTACCTGTTCTGCTTGGACCCATCAGACTATACACTGACTGAGAGTAGGCTCTATGTCATATGTCTCTCTGTTTCCCCATTGTGGAACAAGAACTTGGAGGTCAGTCAGATACTTTATAAAGATACACTGAACTGAGATTATTCTGTGGTATAATGGAAAAGTTTCTTAATTCAGATCAGATGATAAAGGTTTAAATACCAGCTTAGTTTTTTTCTGTGAAATTCAATTTCCTCTTCTGTTAAAGAAGGAAGTTGTACTAAGTGATCCCTTCTGGCTCTATCTTCTATGAACCTATGAACTGACTTCAAAGCTGAATCAAAAATTCCATTCTTACAGGAAGGGATTGCCATCATCTGATTAACACCACCTCCACCGTGTTTCTATCTAGTCAACAGTCTCAGACTCTTCCTGGGAATTTTGGTTATTCTTGTTCTTTATTTTTATTAGATTGGTATATTTTTATTTATGAACCTTCTGATCTTTACTAGATCCTTGGGTATAGGCCTCTTGGGAGCTAACACCTAGCATTCATTCAGCAGATATTCACTGAGTATCTGCTATGGATCAGACAATGCTTAGAAACTGAACACCTTGCAAATGAGTCAGTAAGAAATTACACATAAAAGACACAGGTTGACCCTAACTTCAGGGAAGGGGAAGTGGAGTCCTAATTACACTCAACCTGGAAGTCCTGGGTCCATGGCCCAGCTCCATTGGTTTGGCAGGAAAGATACTCTAAGGAAACCCAAAAAGATCTAATTCAGGGGTCATTAAACTCTATAAAAGAAAAGATACTAAGTATTTTAGGCTTTATGGACCAAGAGACAAAATCAAGGATCTTATGTAAACATGTATATATATATATATATATATATATATATATATATATATATATATATATATAGGAAGAAAACAAATTTACATAAAATTTTTATTGATGCAATTTAAAATGTAATCATAATAACTGGATATATATATTTGATAATAATGTAATAATGAAAAGAATGGAATTCTCTTTTGGGGAATACTAGTTCACATAATTGAACATTTCCCTCTCATTAAAATCAAATGCAAATGTTCATCTCATATGTAATGAGATTTTTCATATTTCACCTTTGAAAATGCCTTTTTACACAGAGAGGTATTGAAAATACCTGATATCAGTCCCTGAGCATATAATTTTAATTGAACACATTCACTGCTTGGAAGAGAATTTCATAAGATTCTTTTTTTGGTATTTGCCTTTTAGCAAGTGTTTACATTGTATATTAATCATTTCCAATGGAAAGTTAAATGGAGACTCTTCCTTTGTCCTGTTAAATGGACTTTGAAATATAGACATTTATTTTACACTAACATCAAGGTCCTAAAATTACTGTTGGAATTATAAATCTGAACTGTGAAACTGAAATAAATCCATGACAAATTTTTGTATGAATGGAGACTTTACTTCTTATATTAACTTTTGACAGCATAAAAAGTGCATAAAGTAGCTTGATATTACTTATGATTCAAATGTTAATTATCATCTAATAGACTTTATCACAAAATAAGTTTTGCATACAAATGCTGTTTTATCCTGTAATTTTAGAAACATTTAAAAAATATCAAGTCTTCAGCAAAAGCAATTTCTAAAATCATTCAGTGTTAGATCTTAGTAGGTGGAACTGGTTCTTCTTATTCAGAAAAAATTCAATTTCTGGCCTAAGGTTAAAAAATTGAAAACAGCAACAGTGACCATTAGCCCTTTTTTTCTCTTCTTGTTTTGATAAGAATAAGACCTGGTAATAAAAATAAAAACTGATAATAAAATGACATTGTAAGCTGAGACTCATGGCAGTTGAAATGTTGTCCTGTTATAACTTTGACTTTTGATATGATTTGGTTCTATGAGAGCATCACCTATGACCTCTGTCACAATTCACCTCTGCTTTCTAGCTCAAAAGCAGCCAGCCATAGACAATATGTAAATGTTATAATAATTATATTCTAATAAAACACCTGAATTTGAATTTCATAATATTTTACATGCCATAGAATCTTCTTTTAATTTGTCCCCCAATCATTTAAAAATATATAAACTATTCATAGACAGGGTATTTATTTGACCTGCTGGCCATAGTTTGCCTATCACTGATTCATTTCAGTCTGTTATTTTATAGCAAAGAAACTGAGGTTTCCCCCCAAAAAAAAGTACTTGCCCAAGGCCACATATTAGTGTCAAGACTAGAACCTTAACCCTTGAATTTCATATCATATATTCTTTCTACTATATTAGACTATCTAAAATAACCTTGGACCATAGAATTTCCGAAGTTGGGAAAAAACCTTAGAACATAGAATGCCAGAGGTAGAAAAACCTTAGACTACAAGAGCTAGAAAAAACCTTGGACTTAGAATATTGATATTGGAGGAGCTTTAGAATACAGAATGTTAGAACTGGAAGGTACCCTTGAACACAGAATACTAGAGTGGAGAGGGGCCTAAGAACACAGAATGTTAAGACTAGAAAATTAGAATGCATACTGTGGGGATTTGAGTCTTTAAATAGTCTTTCATCTATTCACCTACTCTGTACTGAGGGGACCCTCTACAGCCTCTTCAATACAATCATTTGGCCTCATTACTAAAAATGCTGCTTGAGCCAGAGTTGGGCAATTCTGCCTATATGACCATTCTTCCTTATGTTGAGAGGAGCTCTTAGGGTTGAGTTTCCCTATTAGCTGCATTGCATATCTTCTTCTCCCAGGCCAAATTTGCACAGACATCTTCACTGATATTTACTTCACTCACTTTTGACTCCTCAATATGTTATATTCAGCCTGGTAGTACCTGGCCAGAGACTTTCCAAGGAAAGGCAGGTGGCAGAGCAGTACCTACTGGCAGACTACTTTCTTATCTTAATAAGTTGGTTCAATGGGGAAGGGGAAGAGGAAAACAGGGAAAAGAAGAGAAGGGGAAAGGGGAGAGGGAGAGGAGAGAGGAAGAGAAGATGGGAAAAGAGGGGAAGGGGAAGGGGAAAGGGAAAGAAGGGAAGGATGAAGGAGAAGGAAGGAGGAAGAGGAAGAGGAGGAGGAAGAGGAGAAATAGTTTTTATCAAGCACTTTCAGGTTAGCAAAACACTTTACAAATTTTATTCATTTGATCTTCATAAAAACTCTTTACAATCCCGTTTTACAGATGATGAAACAGGGGTAGGCAAAGGTAAAATAGTCCAGGGCCACACAGCTAGTAAATATAGTCAAGTTTTCCTGACTCCAGGCCCAGAACTATTGGAACTATGGCACCACCTAGCTGCCTCACAAGGTGGCAAGAATAGTGCTTTTGTCAATCATAAAAGATTCTGTGCACATGAAGCTAGTATTATTTTAGGAGGGGTTCATGGAATAAGAGACCTGCAATGTAGTTCCAGCTTTGCAACCAATGGTCTGGGGTAGGACTTGAACTCAGATCTCCTTGACTCCTGTGGGTAGCTGAAAAAACTAAAGCAATTCCATTTTGTTGTATTTCCTCTGTTTTTTTCTTTTTGCAGTTGATCTTCTTTACTGCTGATACAGCAAGGACACTCCTGTCCATTAGGCTGGGGTTACAAGAGAGTTTCTCTGAAGAAGACCCTGCTCCTAGTTCAGATGCTATTCAAACAGGGCATGCCACATCCTTTATTCCCACTCTTCAACCCCCCAGTAACAAGACCAGTCCAATCTTGAGATACCCAATGCCTAAAGTCAACAACTGCCTAAACTAAAACCAATAGAAATTTTGTCCTTTTGTTCTTGGGTGTCCTTTCCCCTGGGGTGGGTGGGGCACCCTTGTTGGTGAACGTAATAAATTTCATTGAATCCTAAATCTCTGGTTTGGGTTCAACTTTGGTTCTGGCTTGTCCCAGCATCGAAAATTTTACCACACTCCAAGTCCAGTTCTCTATCCTCTGGATTCTCAAACTGTCTTTCAGGAAGGACAAACAACAACAATATGATTGTAGTCACTATTACTTGATTGTTGTCTTCACTTTCTGACCTCCTCCTCACCAGCTGCCTCATCTGGACCAGAAACTGCCTCTGGAGGATTTCAATCTTTTGTCCCCTGGAATACTTGCCCTAAAGCTCTTCCCTTACAACATCTAATACACTTTGCCCAATTCAGCCATGCTTTCTGTCCCTGCCCTGTCATCCTGCTCCAATAACTACAGCCTCCAAGGTTCTGCTCCTTGATCCCTAATCAAACATCAACTCTGCTTGTGCTTCTATGCTAATCTATTCCCCTATGACTACTTACATCCCTGTCCAAGGTTAGATATGTCTTTTTCTTGAGTCACAACTCCCCTACAGGTACCAGTTACAATGTTGATGACATTTGTCCTTTGTTATCAAAGAAGACCATGACATCAGGATGGTGATGTCATGACAAGAGCATGCATTGGATTTGAGTAGGAGCTGCTATGCAAAGTCACCAGTCTCACTTTCTCCTCCAGAGCTACCTGGGTCCCAGTAGCCAGATACAAATCAGGATGACTGGATATCGCCTGGATGTAAGGCAATCAGGATTAAGTGACTTGCCCAAGGTCACTCAGCTAGTAAGTATCAAATGTCTGAGGCTAGATTCAAACTCCCATCCTCCTGACTCCAAGGCCAATGCTCTATCCACTGTGTCATCTAATTGTCCAATATTAGCTCCTTGAGGTAAGGGATTCCCTTCACATCCATGATCTATAGACCTACTGACTTTCTCTCTATTGAGCCACCCTGGGATTCCTACATACCAGAGTTACTATGAATCTACATTTTCTAATTACTTGGGCAGGTCCTTGACCTCCTTAAAGAGGGCTCTGACTCCAGAGAACAGGCAACAATCCTTCCATACCTTCTGCCCCATGTGACTCTTGTCCATGTTTCTCATAAATTTCTATGAAGGAATAACACAACATACTCAAGGCCTTCTTTTCATTCATTTTATATCTTTATTTTTTTGGTTGGCCTTGGAGTCATAATCCTTGGATGGTTATTATTGCCAGATCAATAGGGAAGCCTTGAAAACCTAAGATACTAAGACACAAGCCCAGGAGGGATTTTGAACTTGAAATTTGATGGGACTAATGTCATGTAGGAACTGTTAAAATGTGAACCTGATACTTTTCCCCTCTCCAAAGACTGAGAAAGTATAAGGAAAGATTATGCTTCTGAAAAATTGGGGGGGGGGGTGTATTTGTTCTTGAATAATTTAAAATATTTTTTAAAAAAAAAATTTAAAATTTAAAATAAATATTTCTTTGTAAAAGCAAATCTTTTAAGTGGCAAATGTAATTGATGTTTCAAAAATTGAGGGGTAGCAGATTGAGTCAATAGCAGAGACTAGATACCCTCCAATTCCCACCCCCCCGCCCCCACCAAAAGGTGCTGGAAAACCCTAGGTAAATGCAATGCACTTGACCTTTAAGCTGAGGCCAGGGTACTAAGTTTATTTACATAGTATTGCACATTTGTGTATATGTTCTAACCAGACAATAAACAAAGCTAAGATGCATTAAGAAACAAAGTGTGATAGATGATGTTGAATTCTTTCAGACTTTTTTTTGACATCATTTGGGTTGACAAAGGTACTAAAGTGGTTTTCCATTCATTTTAGAGCTGAGGAAACTGAGGTAAACCAACACCACACCATTCATAGAGCTCACAGACTAGCTAAGGGGCTTAGGTAGTAGTAGAATTCAAATAAATTAACAGGTTCTCTGCACTAATGACCATTTTAAGAATAGAAAAAGATATACTGAAAGGTAGTTTAATTTTTCATGCATTTAATACTCAAATAAGAGTATTTCAAATAAAAGAGGTACACAAAAACTAGGTTGTGTTATATTACTTACAGTAAGCAAATATATGCTTATGCAGTGAAAGCAGCCATGTGACCACAGCAGCCAATGTTGGACCATATGCAGAACCAAAACTAATTCTATCTATTTAACTCTTTTTTTCCTTCTACTTCCATGGCTTCCAAAATGGGCAATAAGATTACCCTTTAAATCTATATTTTTATTGATTCATTGTGTCTCAATGGTTTCACCATTGAGGGAACACCAGTGCACTCATAATATCTTGGGGGAATTTGGGGTATAACACAAAGCAGAAACAAATGGCAGCTTGGCTGTCTGGACTTTTTCTCTTTACATCATATGTTTATTCACTGAAATAGCACAAAAGAGGGAATTAAAATGTAGTATTTCATCAAAGGTATAATTAGTTTTAGGAAATGAATAAATAAATAAATACTACAAGCATAGTTACATCAATCTTTTTTACTACAGGTGCTTTTAAAACATTATTGCACAGATGAACATTTTAAAAAAGAGTAAGGAATACAAATTTGTGATTTTTGCATTGGGTGGTTGCCCAGGTGTCCACTTTAGAGAGAACCCTGATTATGAGTGTAATTTTAGCAACCAGTTTGTTAAATTCAACATAAAATTAATTATCTCTTCTACTGAACTGATATGAACTGGCTGAATGCCACTACTGGGTTTAGTACCAGAAGTGTGTTGGAGTCAATTGGAAGAGCTGAGCATTTGCAGCTCAGAAATTGGCAATTATGACATATTAGAGTTTAATTTATTGCTTTGTTGATTGTCTGGATTCTATACTTAAGAAAGTAATGGAGAAAAAGTAATGTAGATTAATTTTAAAAGTGTGTCATGATACATCCCCCCCACCAAAAAAAAAAGTTGCAAGATCACAAAACTAGTAAGCATCTGAGGCTAGATTTAAACTCAGTAATATGAGTCTTCCTGACTCTCAGGCTGGTATTCTAATCACTGTGCCACCTACCTGTCTCATGTAAGATTATCAGAAATAAAGATTAAGTATCTTCTGAGCTTATCTTGTGAGTGACTGAAATTGAAGTGGAAAGAAAGGTGGATTTTAATTAGAGGTCTTGAGTTTGAATCCTACTTTATAATTGTATTACCTTGTCCTCTCCAGACCTTCATTTCCTCACCTGAAAAATGAAGGGGTTAGACTAGATGGAAGATCTCTTAGGTCTCTTTCATCATGAAAGCTATGATCCTTTATCCTTGTGATACTATTCAGGGAAAAAAAAAACCAATAAGCTTATATATGAAGTTCTAGGGATGGCCAGGGAGCAGACCAAGAGAGATACTTCCATAAGCCATTAATTCAATTGACCTATGTCCAACCCAGAGAGCAGGGAGGGAAGTACTAGGGAATGGCCAGTAGAGGGGTTTCATATCACATATAACTTTTCCCTGGCTTGACTCCTCTAGGAAAGCCTTCCTGGGTTTGATGTCATTAAATGGAAGACCAAAATTTGGATTTTCCTTCAGGGATTTCCAACTGAAAAGGCCTTGACCTTGGCTTTTTCTCTTATCTTCTGTTGGATTTTGGGAACAATAGATAACAAGAATAAAATAAGAAAAAAGTGATACTTCTTTCCTATATGTCTCACAGGCCCATAGATTTCAAGTTTGTAAGGTACTACAGATATATCATCTAGCTCACTGACTTCCTTTTATAGATAAGGAAAACTGAGGCCCCTGAAGGTTAAATGTTTTCCTAAAGTCACAGTGTTGATAAGGAGTAGAGTTGGGATTTGAATTCAGGTCTTTTGATTCTGCTCCAACATAGATTTGCTTCTATAGGAAGATAGGAGCATGGAGTTGGAATTGAAAAATGACCCCAATGGTGGTATGGTCCAATTTATGACTTGTCCAAGGTTACAAAGGTTGTATCAAAGGTAAAATTTGAAACCAGCTCTTCTTATTTTAGAACCAGATTGTCATTATCCCAGTGATAGTCTAGTAACAGTGAAAAGAGCCTGGCCTTAATGTTACCAGATCTGATTTCTAATCCCCAGGGCAGATTAACGTTTTGTTGTTGTATTTCCATTGTATCTGACTCTCCATGATCACATTTGGAGTTTTCTTAGCAGAGATTCTGGATGCTTCTCCAACTTATTTTACAGATGAAGAAACTGAGATAAACAAAGGCAAGTGACTTGCCCAGGGCCACTCAGCTAATAAGCATCTGAGGCTGGATTTGAACTCAACAAAATAAGTCTCCCTTGACTCCAGGACTGGCACTCTATCTGATGCACCAGGTTAAAGTTTACAAAGCATTTTGCAAACAAGATCTCACAATCATCCCAAGAGCTAGGTACAACAATTATTACTATTACCATTTTACAGTTAAGTTGAGACTCAGAGAGTAGAAGTAACTTGACTGTAGTCAAACAGTAAGTATCAGAGGCAGCATCAAAGATTAGAGCTGGAGGAGGACTTCTGAGGCCTTTATTTTACAGATACAAAAACAGATCCACAAAGTTTAAGTCTTGTCCTAGGTCATATACACATTGAATAGCGGAGGTGGGATGCTTTTACTTCACAGCTATTATTATTTCTACTGTATCACAGTGTTTGCCTCCCCAAGCTAGGATGCTTGCAATTACCTTGCTTGAATTTCAGCTTCCTCATCTGACCCAGATGATAGCTGAGGTCCCTCCCAGCTTTGATATCCTCCAAACCAATACATATTATTAAGGAATTCAAACAAACAAACTTTCCTACTGGGCTCACCAGTTCCTTGACTTCTTTTCCTCAGAATTCAGCACAGAGAATTCTGTTTGTCTGATATTTTACTCAGTAGATACTGGCTATCCTATTTTGGACAGAGTGCTTTACGTAGAGTCAGGAAGACCTTCTAAAATCTGGCCTGACAGGGCAGCTAGGTGGCACAGTCCTGGAGTCAGGAAGACCTGAATTCAAATCCTTTCTCAGAAACAATAATTACCTAACTGTGTGACTTTGGGCAAGTCATTTTACCCTGTTGCCTTGCAAAGACAAAAAAAATCTGGCCTGAGGCATTGATTGTATGACTCTAGCCAAGTCACTTAACTGCTGCCTGCCTCAGTTTCTATAATTACAAAATGTAGATAATAAAATTTATAAAACACTTTGCAAATCTAGACGCTCTGTATAAATGCTTTTACATGGAGCCAGAGTTGGGGGGGGGGTAGTCTCAAGGGAGAATACAGGTAGGCCTTGACCTCCAGGACATCACAGGCTGCCTGGCGAGACAAGACTCACATATATGGAACAAATCACATGTTCTGATTCAATGTTACAAACTTTTATGAAGTATTTACTGTGTGCAGAGCCCTGTGATAAGGTCTAAGGAAAACACAAAGTTTTGATAATACAAAGTCCCTGTTGTCACTGTGTAGGAAGGCAGAATGAGAAACATAAACACCTACAATGCACAAAACAAATAGTTATGACAGATAAAGTGAGGCATAAATAACATCAATACAAGTTAGCATGATTAAGTGTATAGGAAAGATTTTTATATGGTTACTTCTCAGTGGGACAATGTGAAATAAAATATTATGTTGGGCATTTCAAAATAGTCCCTGGTCTGGGCTCAGCTGGAGGTGGGTGTGTCGGGGGTGGAGTAGGCTTTGGCCTGTGGTTTGGACCAGGACTTTGAGGTGGGAATAATGAACATAGATTTTCATTTGGGGCCAGGGTTATTCCTCAGTAGCCAAAGATAGATTTATTTTGTTTGGTCAAAGGGGAAAGAACTTAGGGGAGGGAAAGGAGGGAGCACAGATCAAGTTCAATTTTAGAGCAAAAGCTGCAAAGAAGTAAATTTGGGCTCAATGGGAGAACAAACTTTCTATCAATCAAAAAAAAAAAACTATCCTATCCAAAAATGACCCATCCGTATAGAGTTCCCCATCACTGCAGACCTTCCTTCAGACATAGGCAGGATTATTGGGAATGGGCTCAGAATGGATTGGAAATAATGACTATCAGGTTCTCACTCAATTCTTAAGAGTTTATAATTTGCCCTGAGTCAGTATAATATCATGAAAAGAGAACTGGATTTTTCGAAGGACAAAGCTCAAAGGCCAGTTCCAGTGATCACAAGATGAGTGACCTAGAACAAGTCATTTAATCTTTTTTTATGTTTCTGGTTACTCATCTGTAAAATTAAGGTAATTGCTTCCTACTTCTTAGGATTGTCATTAGGAAAAGTGCTTTTCAAATTTTAATGGATTATTATGCAGCATTTATTATACAGTACTTCTAGAAATATATTAGACCTTGTGGAGAAAAGATTATATCATAACTGAACAATAGATAATCATATAGCACGATAGGACAGAGTAAAATTTCTGAGAGTAGAAAGTGATTTCCCACGTCAATCTCATATCAAATCTTATGGTTACTACCTACCTCACTGAAATCTAAGCCATGGCAGCCCACCCCATTTTATAAGTTTTCTAGGGAGTCCCTCTGTTTGCCCTAGACTCCTAAAAATTTCACAATCTCTTGGACAAGGACCTCAAAGTCCAAAAGCTTCAAACCAAAGTGGGTGGATTAGATGGGGGAGGTTATGGGAAGGGTCTTATTCTGACCCTGAGGGTTTGCCTTGAAATGTCCCTTTCCTTGAGTCAGTACTTTTGCTCTGATGGGATTTTCAGGGGTGAGGTAATTTTGTGAAAAGGGGGGAAAAAACATTGATTTGAGGTCAGAACTCTGGTTTTATCACTGGTGGGTCTCAGTTTCTTCATTTGTTAAATGAGGGGGCAAATAAGGTGATTTCTAAGGCCTCCTTCTATCTCTAAATATCCTGTGATCTTACCCTTCCAGGGCCATGCACAACCTGGATCCAAAGACCATTCTTTCAAGGCAAGGGGATCCGGAATTTCTCTCCAGTACCTTTAGGAATCTCTCTAAACCTTTTCCTATTCCTGGTCTTGGTCCCTTTCCAAGAATGTATTCCCTTTTCATGATTAACACTGAGAATTATAGTAACTTAGAGATAGTTTGATATAAAATAAGGGGGGGAAAAAAGAGACTGACCCACTCAGAAGTTGTTATTCAGTTGATTCTTTGTGTCTCCATTTAGAATTTTCTTTTTTCTTTCTTTCTTTGTTTTGTTTTTGCTTTTGTTTTGTTTTGTTTTTGTTTTTGTTTTGTTTTTTTGACAAGGCAGTGGGGTTAAATGACTTGCCCAAGGTCACACAGCTAAGCAAATATTAAGTGTCTGAGATTAGATTTGAACTCAGCTCTTCCTGACTCCAGGGCCAGTGCTCTGTTCACCTAACTGCCCCCTCCCCTTTAGAGTTTTCTTGACAAAGATACTGGAAAGGTTTGTCATTTCCTTCTCCAACTCATTTTACAGATAAGAAAACTTAGGCAGAGTTAAGTGACTTATCCAGAGTCACACAACTAATATGTGTCCAAGGATGGATTTGAACTCAGGAAGATGAGTCTTTCTGACTTTAGACCTGACATTCCATACACTGCGTCTTCTAACTGCCTCAAGAGACCTGGGTTCAAATTCAATTTCCGATACTTAATGATTCTATAATTTTAATCAAGTGATTTCCCTCTGTGGACCTCAGTTTCTTCGTCTATAGAATCAGTATTAGAATATAGGCAGAACAATATGGAGGCTTTCCAGTTTGTACTTTGTGTATCAGATTTGGGCTATAACTGATGGTTCTAGGGAGAATCAATTGATAAATGTTCAGTATGAGCATTTACACCTCTGAAACCCGAAAATACTACAAATGAGGTCTTGATTTGTTTTTTCTTTATTGTCTCAACATTAGAGAGTGATGGAGGAAAAGTAAATTGTGTAGATTCAATTAAGAAATGTGTCTTGTGTTCTTTTTTCCCATAATGGGGTGAGAGGAGGAGGGAGGAGGGGACAGAGCCATTTTTCAAATGTTCACCAGCATTTACCCCAGCTGTAACTTTAAGAACAAGAATAGTTTATTCTTGAAAACATGTAGTAAATTTTTTAAAATTTATTTATTTATGAATTTTACAATTTTTCCCCTAATCTCTCTTCCCTCCCCCACCCCCAGAGAAGGCAATCTGTTAGTCTTTGTTTCCATGCTACACATTGATCCAAGTTGAATGTGTTGAGAGAGAAATCATATCCTTAAGGGAAAAAAATATGAGATAGCAAAATTACATAATTAGCAGGTTTTTTAAAATTAAAGGTAATAGTCTTTGGTCTTTATTCAAACTCCACAATTTCTTCTCTGGATACAGATGGTATTCTCCATCACAGGTACCCCAAAATTGTCCCTAATTGTTGCTCTGATGGGATGAGAAAGTCCATTAAGATTGATCATCGGGGTGGCTAGGTGGTGCAGTGGATAGAACACCGGCCCTGGAGTCAGGAGTACCTGAGTTCAAATCCGGCCTCAGACACTTAATAATTACCTAGCTGTGTGGCCTTGGGCAAGCCACTTAACCCCACTGCCTTGCAAAAAAAAAAAATTGATCATCAACCCCATGTTGCTGTTATGGTGTACAATGTTCTTCTGGTTCTGCTCATCTTGCTCAGCATCAGTTCATGCAGAACCTTCCAGGCTTCTCTGAATTCCTATCCCTCCTAGTTTCTAATAGAACAATAGTGTTCCATAACGTACATATACGACAGTTTGTTCAACCATTCCCCAATTGATGGACATTCATTCAAATTCCAATTTTTTTCCCAACATGTGATAAAATTTAAGGCACTGTAAAAATGAGAACTTTTAAAAATATAATATTAGGATCTCAGAATGGGAAGGGATCTCAGAGGTTGACTATTCCAATCTTCCATTCAATGGGACTCTTTCAAGGTCTTATCTCTAACCTCTTCTTACCTTTGAGCTCTTTGCCTACCAATATCACTTCTCTAATAATTTGATAGTCTTTAAAGAGCAATGGTGGGTCCACTTTGAGCTTCTCTTGTTGGCTTGTGAGAGATGTACCATCTGGGAATTTCTCTAACTCAGTTCAGATTCTGGATCCATTCCCTATCCAGGCCTTGGATGCATTGAAGAGGGTGCTAGATTTGATGTCAAAACTTCTGGATTTGTTGGTGAAGTTGTGAACTGATTCAGTCATTCTGGAGAATAATCTGGAACTATGCCCAAAAAGCAATAAAACTGTTCATACCCTTTGATAAAGCAATACTAATACTAGGTCAATATTCCAAAGAAATCATTAAAAAAATCTCACATGTTCAAAAATATTTATAGTAGCTCTTTTTGTAGAGGCAAAGAATTGGAAATTGAGGGGATGCTCATCAATTGGGGAATGACTAAACAAGTTATGGTATATGAATGTTATGGAGTATTATTGTTCTGTAAAAAATCATGAGGGGTCAGACTTTAGAGAAGTATGGAAAGATTTGCATGAGCTGATGCCTGTGAAGTGAGCGGAACCAAGAGAACATTGTCCACATTAACAATATTGTGAGATGATCAACTATGATGAACACAGCTCTTCTCAGCAGATCAAAGACCATCCTGGACAAAGCCATCCACATTCAGAGAAAAAACTGTGGAGACTGAATGCAGAGCAAAGTATACTATGTTCACTTTTTTAAAACTTTTATGTTTTTCCTTTCTTTTGCATGTTTTTTCCCTTTCCCCTTAGTTCTAATTCCTATTTTACAACATGACTAATATGGAAATATTGCACATGTACAATTTTTACCAGACTGTTCATTACCATGGGGAGAGGAGAGGAAAGGGAGGGTAGTAGAAAAATGTGAACTCATAAATTTGCAAGATGAATGTTGAAAAACTACCTTTGCATGTAAATGGAAAAATAAAATAAAATTTCAATTAAAAAAAGATCTGAGTTCAAACCCTACTTTTAGACAAGTCACTTCTGCTTTTTCATTTGTAAGATGGGGAAAGGGAAGACTTGGTAGTACCTTCTGGTTCTAAAGCCTGTGATGCATCTCAAGAAAATGAGTTTCCTCTGGAATTCATTACATCATGTGTCCTCCCTCTTCCCCTCCTCTTCCCCTTCCCCTCAGATGGAAGTGATCTCTGATACCTTCCTCCTACAAAATTTCCTCACCTGCAATTCTTCAGGGGACTAATACTCAGCACCTGTTTGAATACTTTTGGTAATAGGGATCTTATTACATCATCCCATTCCTTTATAGGTTAGCTCAGAGAATAAGGTGGTCCTTTATTGAGTCAAACTCATTCCATTAAAAAATCTCCCGTGCCTGGAACTAGAGGTTTCTCTTAGGAGAGGATAAATAAGCTTCAGTTCAGGACTAAATAATAGAGGGAGGAGTAGAAACTTGTGAGAACCAGGGTGGAGTTAGAGAAGGTGGGGGCAAGGACTTGGCATGATAGATGAATAGTGATCATCCCATCCAGCATCTTTATTATAGACATGATTTTCATAGAAGTGGAAGTGATTTGCCCAAAATCATACACTCAGTAAGCAGCAAAGCTGGGATTCTGGTTCATTTCTGATGACTCTAAATGCAGTGTTCTTTCCAATACCAGAATTCCTTTTATAAGCTATTAGAACTAGAAAGGATATTAGATGATCTTCTGTAATCAGGAGTTTTTAATCTTTTTATGTATCATGGAATCCTTGGGAGCCTAGGGACCTCTTCTAAGAATTGTGTTTTTTCATTGTACATCCTAACAGCAACATGGGGTGATGATTAACCTTGATGGACTTGCTCATTCCATCAATGCAACAGTCAGGGACAATTTGGGGCTGTCTGCAAAGGAGAATACCATCTGTATCCAGAGAAATAACTGTGCAGTTTGAACAAAGTCCAAGGACCATTACCTTTAATTTAGGGGGGGAAAACTGATATCCTATTGTCTGATCTTGCTATCCCTTATACTTTATGTTTCTTCCTTGAGGATATGATTTCTCTCTCATCACATTCAATTTGGATCAATGTATAGCATGGAAGCAATGTAAAGACTGGCAAATTGACTTCTGTGGGGGTGGGGGAGGGAAGTAAGATTGAGGAAAATTGTAAAACTCAAAATAAATAAAATCTTTATAATTAAAAAAGTAAAAGAATTGTATTTTTAAATTAATAAAACACATGAGATTTCAAAAGAAGCCAATTATATTGAAAAATGGTATAATTTCTCCCAACCAAGTTCACAGACATCCTGAACTCTATTCATAGACTCCAGGTTAATCACTAGTCTAACTCTTACAATTAAGAGATGTGAGACTGAGGATTAGAGATGCTGTCTTGTTCAAGGTCACACAGTGAGTTAAAGGCATGGTTAAAACTAGAATCCAAGCAGAACCAGAAAAACACTGTATACCCTAACAGCAACATGGGAGTGATGATCAACCTTGAAGGACTCGTTCACTCCATCAGTGCAATAATCAGGGACAATTTTGGGCTGTCTGCAAAGGAGAGTGCCATCTGTATCCAGATAAGGAGCTGTGGGGTTTGAACAAAGTTCAAGGACTATTCCCTTTAATTTAGAAAAAAATAGATATCTTATTGTCTGATCTTGTTACCTCTTAGACTTCTTGTCTCCTAAGGATATGATTTCTCTCTCATCACACCCAATTTGGATCAAGGTACAACATGGAAACAAAGTAAAGACTGACAGATTGCTTTTGGTGGGGGCGGGGGGGAGGGAAGTAAGATGGGGGGAAATTGTAAAACTCAAATAATAACTTTAATAAAAATTAATAAAAAAACAAACTGGAATACAACTTGTTTCAATCTAATCACATTACAGATGTGGGAAGCAAGGACAAATCATAAGGGTAGCATCTGTAAAGAAAGGATATCTGGGAAGAGAAATGGTTTAGGCTAAAAACCATGTTTGCCAAAACTCTTCAGAGATGGAGTTCTGACTACCTCCCAAAGCAGCCTATTCCTCTTTTCGGTAGGGGTAATTGTCAAGAAGTTTCCTCCTTATTGTGGCAAAAAAAAAATCAAATTTGGGGGTCCAGAGCCAAGATGGTGGCATGAGAGTAGGATTTCCCAGAAACTTCTTCCCCGAAAAGCTCCAAAAGCCATCAAATTATGACTCTAATCAAAATTTAGGGGGTCAGAACCCACAGAATGACTGATACAATTTCCCAGTCCAAGATAACATAGAAGTTTCACAGAAAAGGTGTGTTTCACCAGGACCAGGGGTTGGAAAAAAGCCACAGTTGTGCAACCCAAGGATCACTGGGAACAGCTTAAAGGGCTGGTGAGAGAACTCTGCTGCACCAGAATGAGTGAGCAGTGAGGAGCACCAGCATCAGAACACCTCTGCAGTGAGAACTTGCAGCAGGAATCAGGGAAGCCAGCCTGCACCTCCAGAGCACAGCCCAGAAATGGTAAGGAGGTCAGGAGAGACTGCAGAAATCTCTCTGCTCTCCCTGGGGCAATGTTTGCCCACACTCAGATCCAGGTTGTAGTTTCGGTTTCCATACTAAGATAGCTGATCAGGGACCCTCCTCACAGCTCCAGGGCACAGGGGAGCCCCTGTGGTCATCTACATATCAAAGCACAGACAAGAAAGCATAAAGACCTTGGAGGAATAAAGGTCCCAGTGGGGTGTCCCAAAAAAGGCCCCAAAGCCTTGGAAGTGCAGTAAATTAGTCTTAGGCTGAAGAAATGAGCAAACAAAAGAAGAATCTGACCAAAGAAAATTACTTTGGTTGCATGGAAAATTCAGAAGATGACAAATTCAAAGCTTCTGTATCCAAAGCCTCTAAGAGAAATAGAAAATGGGCTCAGGTTTCTTTCTACCCTTCTGATTAGAGAGGGAGGAAAGAACTCCTCTGCAAACTTACATTTCAGGAATGGGCCCAGGCTAGCTTTCTCTTCATTTCCCACCAAACTATACTCCTTTGGACCTGACTATCATTCCTTCATAGGATATCTTTTCACCCTCTCCCTTCTCCTCAAATTTTAGCTTCTTTTTGTATGTTGTCTTATCACATTCAGCTATAAGCCCTTCATGGTATGAATTATCTTTCCTTCTTTTTCCTCTTTATATACTCAGTGTTTATTGTAGCATAGTGCATATAAGGGGTACTTAACAAATGCCTATTGACTAATTGATATTATCTTGGGAAAATAGAAACCAACACTAAAGACAAAGGACCTCAGTTCAAAGTCCATTTTTGATGCTTACTCCTTGTGTGACCTTGAGAAACTTATTTACCTTCCAGGGACTCAGTTTCCTCATCTAATAACATAATAAATTAGGACTAAAGGCCTCTTAGGTCTCATCCAGATCTAGATCTATGATCTCATGCTTTTAAGTTGCATGAGGTCTCTTTACTAATCTCCAGAAATGAGACATTTCTTGTTTAAGGTCACCTAACAAATGAATGGAAGAACCAAGATGAGATGAGCAATGGACTTGGATCCAGGAGATCTGGGTCCAGGAGATCCTCCTTATTAGTTGTTAATTTCCTTACCTGTTCAAGCCTTAATTTCCACCTCTGTCAAATGAGCTATTGGACTAGATGACCTCTGAAATCTGTCTAGCTCTAATTCTATGAAACCTTAGTCTTTTGACCTCTAGTCCAGTAATTGCCCAATATTATGTTCCAAGAGACAAGGGATGAGGACAAAAATAGCAACCACTTTCACTGCTGGAACCAACTGGCTTCATTCCTTGACCTCTTCTCCTCCCATCTCAAGAGACAGATGAAGTCTTCAGAGTTCAGCTCCTAGTCAGACAATGCTTCTAGCCTTCTTGCCACATTTAGTTGGACCTTTGTCAGAGCAGAGAATTTTGCATTATTGATAGCCTTTCAGTTTAGTTATTTTTCCAACATGTCTTCCTCTTCATGATTTTCTTTAGAATTTTCCTGGCAAAGATATTGCTATTTCCTTCTCATTTTACGGATGAGGAAACTGAAGCAAACAGGTTGAAGCAACTTGTTTCTTGGTCACATGTCTATGAGACTGGATTTGAACTCATGAAGATAAGCCTTCCTGATTTCATTCCCAATGCTCTATCCACTGTGTCACCTAACTGTTCATTGACAGAACTGACTTATTCATGCTTCTCTTCAACTGCCCCTAGTTGTCCCCCACCTGCTTCAGTATCTCTAATAGAACTGAAACTGAGGGACAAAGAATCCCCAGAGATCACAAGTGATGCTGGGAGACAGAGCAACTCTCTGGACCCCTTTCCAATCAATAAAATTTAATTCAATGAATGGTTGTTAAATCCCTACTGCATAGAGCACCCTTTTCTTTTCTGAAGAAGTTATACTTTACCAAGTGAGCTTAAGATTTATGATTTTTATAGTAGTTCTTAGTTCATTTTTACTTAGTATTTAAAAAGGAATTTTTGTTTATATATTTTTTTACATTGTCTAAATTCTGCCTCTCCTTATAATTCTCTCCTCCTCAGAGAGTCCTTTCATATTTTTTTTTAAAAGAAAAGAGGAAGAATCACTATATTCTTCAAAAAAATCTGCTAACATATTCAAAGTTCCACACTCATGGACCCCACCTCTGCAAAGGAGTTGGAGGTGGTATCTCTTCATATCCCTTCTTAGGGATCTTAGTTTATTTTTAAAAAAATTAATTCTGGGGGGGCGGCTAGGTGGCTCAGTAGATAGAGCACTGGCCCTGGAGTCAAGAGTACCTGAGTTTAAATCCAGCCTCACTTAATAATTACCTAGCTGTGTGACCTTGGGCAAGCCACTTAACCCCGCTTGCCTTGCAAAAATCTTTAAAAAAAATTAATTCTGTAATCTTTTTGTTTTGAGTTTTATCTGTTTATCATCTGGTTATCAGGACTTCTTATATGATTGTCTCCATCCAAATAAAATTTTATCTTTAAAAGATAAACAAGGAAATAAAAGGTGACATTTATATAGTTCTGTTCTTTAAGGTCCCTCCCAAATCTAATATTCTGTAATAGCTGACATGTACAGAGAGCTTTAAAAATCATTCAGGGTGAGATCCCTCATCTTCGCCTCTCTACATTTCATAATCCCTTGATGTCAACACCCACCCCTTCTCTTTCCTTATGCCATCTTTTATTTAGTCTGTGATGAAGAGGAGACCCTTCTCCCCATACATTCCCTTGATCCTGTCTTCTCCAGCAGATTGTTCCACAGTCATAGTACCACCATTTTCCCCCCATCTTAAATTCCTTTATATTCACTGGAACCTCCATAGATAGCTATAAATTTACCTAAGTCTCCCTTATTCTTAAAAAGAATCCTCACTAGAGACTATCATCCTTCTAGTTATATTCTCTTCCATTTCTCAAACTTGAAAAAAGATGTTTATATTCATTGACTCTACTTCCCATTTTTGCCCTTATTTCTCAACCCTTTGCTTTCTGGTTTCTGAGTCTATTATTCAATATCCTTTTCTCAATTCACATCCTTCTTGACCTCTCTGTAGCATTCGACACCGTTGAGCACCTACTTCTCCTGAATACTCTTTTCTGGGTTTTCTTGATACTGAGCTCTATTGGTTCTCTTACCTAGTTGATCACTCTTACCCTCCTTTGCTGCACATCTTCTAAATGTAGACATGCCAAAACTCTGACCTGAAACCTTGTGCCTTTTTTCTATTTTCAATTAGGTGACTAAGGTGATGCAGAGGAAAGAGTGCTGGGCCTAGGAGGACCTGAGTTAAAATACAGCCTCAGACTCCTATTATGTTGTCCCTCTCAATGCTGATGACTTCCAGACTCTCTCCTGAGCTCCAATCCCTCATCACCAACTGCCTATTAGAAAGTTCCAACTGGATATTCTCTAGGCAACCCAACAACTTCCAGACAGAACTCATTGTCTCCCTGTCTCCCACTCAACTCATTCGTCTGCCAAACTTCTGTATTCTTGTCAAGGGTACTATCATCCTTCCAGTCATTCCAGTTCACAACCTTGGTTTCAACATCAGTTCCTCACTCTTACTCATCCTGTATGTCTAATCAGTTACCCTATTTTGTGGTCACTATTTCCATATCTTACATTCATACAACCAAATTCCTAAGTCAAGACCTTATCTCCTCTTCCTGTATTTTTTTCAATAGCCTCCTAATTGATCTCCCTGCTTAAAGTTTCTCCAACCCCAATTCATCTTCCACATAAGCGTCTCAATTCACTATAGTATGCTGACTTCATGGAGGCTATGCTTTCACAGGCAAGCTTTCATTCCTATATTTTAAATGATGGTCCAGAAAAGTCAGCTCCCTTCTTTACTTCCCTTGGAAGCTATGTCAGGTCCCTGAACAATCAGTAGCATGCTCCAGAAACTGATATGTATACTACTAGTAGTAGTGGTGCTGGTAGTAGTGGTGGTAGTGGTGGTGGTGGTGGTGATGGTAATAGACATAGTAGTAGCAGCAACATCTAGCATTTATGTATTTAAAGATTATGAAGTGTTTAAATACATCAACTCATTTAATCATCACACCTATGAGAGATATATTAACAAGCATCTTTATCATTTTCCCTGTTTTACAAATGAGAAAACTGGGGTTCAGAGAAAAATTTCCCCTCACATAGACAGAACTAGTGACAGAGGCAAGTATTATCAGACTCCAAGTCTGGCATGTCCACCAAGAACAGGCCTTTCTTGAGGATATTCAAGTTTAATGGACTAGGACAAGCAGGAACACAGAGGATGGAATTGTAAGCACCAAGTCTGGAAATTTTACCTTTCATGAGAAGGTTCATATAACCTGATTAGAGAAAATTGGGGTTTGTTTGACAGTCTTACACACTCTAGTTCCTCTCTCATAGCTGTGGGCATGCTGGATCATCTCAACCTGCTATGCTTAACTAGCACTGACTCTGAGGAAAAGAAGCTTTCCTTACCTTTTCCTTACAATGGGGATGAATACCATCTCTCATACTAATACCAATAATTATAAGATCAGTAGTGTCCTAGGACTCTAGATCTAAAACCAAGGCCACGTGGCAAGTGAGTGGTAGAACAAAGCCTGAAAGAGCATCAAACTTAAAGTCAGAAAACCAGGGATCTTGGAGATAGACAGACAGACAGACTTACAGGTGATGGAGGTAGAAAGAGATAAGTAGATAGATGATAGGTAGATAGACAGGTAGGTAGATGATAGATAGACAGACAGACAGACAGGACAGACGGACAGACGGATGGACAGACAGATGGATGGATGGATGGATGGATGGATGGATGGATGGATATAGAGAAGAGGAGAAGGGACAGAGAAGGAGTGGGAGGTAGAGAGGTAGAGGAGAATATTTATTAAATATTTGTCTGCCAGGAACAGGGTTAAATTCTGGGATTACAAAAACAAGAAAACAATATGACCCCACACACACACACACACTCCCAAAGAATTGACATTACAGTTGTTCTTTAGTTGTTTTCACTCATATCTGACTCTTCATGACTCCTTTTGGGGGTTTTCTTGGTAAAGATACTAGAGGGATATCTTCTCTAGCCCATGTTTACAGTTGAACTGAGGCAAACAGGGTTAAATGACTTGTCCAAAGTCACACACAAACTAGTGTTTTGAGGTCAGATTTGAACTCGGGAAAATGAGTCTTCCTGATTCCAGACCCAGAACCTTATCCACTGTGCTCCCTAGCCAATAAGATAAGACAAAGCATAAAAAAGAGCTGAAGTGAGAGGAGAGAAGGAAGCAGGGCACCCAAATGGAGATCAGGTGCCAGTACTCTATAGCGGATGATTGTGGTGGTGGAAAAATCCAGACAGAGAACTGGAGGAGGAGAATAAGCAGCATAACTGGTCTTCTAACATGTAGCCCTAGGATTCATTACACACTGAGAAAGGCTTTAGCATGGAGTTAATTCAGGGTATCAGGAAGCCCCTAAAGAGAGAAAACAAGCAATTATACTAATAATAGAACATGGTGGAGGCTGAACCTAAAGTGGAAAATGACCTAGAGTTCATCTGACCCTCCTTCATTTTACAGATGATATAACTGAGATTCAGGGAATTCAAGGCCACAGAGGTAGCAACTGGTAAAGTCAGACTTTAAATCCAAGCCCTCTAAATGCAGACCCCAAACTCTTTTTATTGTACTGTATGGTCTATTAAGAATGTCTTCGGGCGGCTAGGTGGCATAGTGGATAAAGCACTGGCCTTGGAGTCAAATCCGGTCTCAGACACTTAATAATTACCTAGCTGTGTGGCCTTGGGCAGGCCACTTAACCCCATTTGCCTTGCAAAAAAAAAAAAAAAACAACTTAAAAAAAAAAAAGAATGTCTTCTGTGAGGTCAAGGACTCTGTTGATTTTGTATTTGTCTCCCCCGAATCTAACACAGTATAGAAGCCTGAATGTAAAAGATGCTTAACGACTATTGGTTGATTCAATTAATAATTGACCTATTATGTAGTCTGCCTTGAGCCAGGGGAGGTTAATGCTGTCTTCTTCATGACATTCTTTGATCTTTTCAGTCAATAATGTTCCTTCCCCCTTCAAAATTCACTTCACCCCATACCCTACACCTTTTGTATTTTTATTATCTTATGTTGAATATTATGACAGTGAAGCTATAGTATGTGCAGTGGTCACACACCAGTAAAACCATCATGGCAGACAGGCTAACCATTAGTGAGTTAGCGGAATGTCTATCCCAAGCATGAGAAGAATTTCTTTGGTGTAATGGGTGGATGAGAACAATTTATTCCAATAGCTATGAAGGCATCTTGCTGAAGCAGACACTGCAGAACACTTAGAGCTTGGTCAGACATTGAAGACTCTAAGGTCATCCACTGAATCCTGAGTCATTGCCTTGACTTTTGTCCTGCCACTGAACTAAGATGACTGGAAGAGAAAGTGAAGCTAATGACTTTGTGAAGCTCTGCTTCATTTAAATATAATTCATGTTCAAGACATCACCCTGTGATGTTATTAGTCCTCTTCAAAAATGAAGGACAAATAGCAATATTGTGTATTATAGTTAACTGTGCTGTCTTAACCCCTTACCAAAATATGAATTCAGCAAGAGCATGTTGAGTAAATCCTCCAAATATACCTGGACACTATAGACAATTAAAGATTGCTTCTTCAATAAAGTCCAACTAAAATGAATTGAATTGAATTGCAAAGGGAGCTAAGTGGAGATGAACTTTTGCCTTTAAAGCAGTGATTTGCTGCAAATCCTTCCCTTAAAAATATTCATATGACCCACTTAGGTTACCATTTTCTCCATCACTTTCTCCAGTCTAGATAATCAACTGAACAACAAAGGAAGCTCCTATTTGTGGTATTTATTAATATCCTAGATGTAAATGCTAACATTGTTGTTTGTTCTTTAGAAGAGGACTACTGCCTGAGGGAGGTGATACTGTGACATGAAAATAAATTGAAAATTTAACAATATACTCTGGAAGACAGTTCATAGCTGGTTCTCACCCACCCCTGCCTGAAGAGGTTTAGTCTTATTATTTAAGTTGACTCAATGGAATGCCTACTGCAATGACCCTCTAAATTATAACTGATTCATCATGGCCACTCTGGGATGACAGCTGCCAAAGTCCAGACCTAAAATATCATTATATTTTTTTTTTTTGCAAAAAAACCCATATTAATAAAATCAAATTTTAAAAGAGAAAAAAGTGAGCTTAACATTTTATAGATTCATAAGGGGCTTCCACCCTTCCTAATTACTGACAGTACTTCCTCCCACACTCATCCACTCACACCCACAACCACATTCAAGAACACACACACACACACACACACACACACACACACACACAACCAGTTCTGCATGAATTAGCAAAGTTCTAAATGATAATCTTTTAGACTGAAGCACAAAGCAGAAAGTACTGTACTTGATTTAAGAATACTGAGCTATCTCACTTACTTGTATGGCATTAAACAATATATTTCCCCTCTCTGGATCATAGTTGCCTCATTTGTAAAATGAGGGGGTTAGAATAGAAGACTCCTAAAGGTCCTTCCAGAATTGACATTCTATTTCCTCTTACTGGGTTTTGCTACTCAGTTAGCTAAAGAAGATTAAGCCAAGCTATCCCTTTAAGAATCCTATCAGTCAAATCCACTTAGTGGGGCTAGGAGCAAAAGCTGAGCTTATCAGACCTTTAGAGGACTGCTTTCAATACTTTCTCTGGCTCAAATCCAGAGCCTCCCATTTGAATTTCATGTCCTTAAAAAAGTCACTCAGCCCCCAAAGAAATGGGAAAAAGTAGTCCTTTCTGTACATCAGAGACTTAATGGCGTCCAGTAGCAGGTATAGACCATGAAAACAAAAGAAATGAGACCAGAAAATATTTAGGCAAGACTGAAAGGACTCAGACAACAGGCTATACTGGGAATGAGGACACAGACCTCAAGGAAACGGTTGGACGTGCTTCTCTTTACAGAGCAGATATACCTCTTTCCAGACAGTGTATGGGAAAGGAAGTTGGGCAAGCAAAGCCCTTTTCTCCATGAGGGCAGATTCAGACTAAAAAAAGACTTTGCCTTTTGAGGCAACTATATTACTCAATCGATAGAGGAGTCAGTAAGATCTGAATTCAAATTCAGTCTCAGAGTAGTTGTCTAGTCCCAGGCAAAGTCAAACGAGATAGTATTTGTATAAAGGGTTTAGTACAGTGATTGACAAATAGTAGGTGCCATAGAAATGATTATTTCACTCTCTTTCCTAAAAGAAACCTTAGAATATATCTAGTCCAACCCACCAACCCCATATTCTTCATGCTTCCAGCCTTTAACCTCTATTGTAGTGCCTTCCTATGCTCAGATTTCCAGCCAAAATGCAATATTAATAAGCTGCATTTGAAAAAGAAAATCTATTATTTTCATTTCTATGAATTTAACTAGGGCTTTTCCATATAGATACACACACATATAATAACTTTCCATACAATTAATTTCCTTTGAAATCTCATATATTTTATTCTGTGCTTTTCTGTTTCTAGGAAGTTTACTAGACTCTCAGCTTTCACCACTTTGCATGTGCTGCTGCAATTCCTGGTTTCAACTCTATGGAGCTTTTCCCAGGATAAGCTCATGACTTCTAAACTTACCACTATGTTGATAACTCAGACTTGAGGGATACGATCTCCCTCAGCCTCTTCTCCCCTCAGAGGACTAGAGGGCAGAATATCAAACTTCTCCCAATGTCTTCCTTCATAGAGGACAGAAACTGGATTCATGGTTCAGTTCACTTTTCATCTGTAGCCCTACCTGGTTTCAAACCCACAAAATGAGTTGCCCTAGGAGGGATAGCTCAGGGGTTCTCCCTCACCTAATAATTTTCCACCTCCTTTTGTATGTTGTTTCCCCCTTTAGATTGTAAACACCTTGAGGGGTCTTGTTGATTGTCTTTCTTTTTATACGTAGCATTCCCCCAAAACTCTGATGGACTTGCCAAGTTGTTTGAATGCCCAATTTTCATCTCTTTAAAAGACTATTTAACAGAGAACTCATACAAGGCAAGTACTCAGATGGCAGTCAGGAGAAGAGAAACAAAGACATTCTCAAGGTCTCTCTGAAGAACTTTGGAATCGATTATGTAACATTGGAGATACTGGCACAGATTCATTTAGCATGGAATGCCCTGATCAAAGAAGGCCCTGTGCTCTATGAGCAAAGCAGAATTGTGGTAGCTCAAAAAAAAACCCCAAAACCATGAGATGTGCAAATTTAAAGACATCTCCACTCAAACCGTTCAGGTGACCTGTATGCCTGACCTGTAAGGTAGAACCTTCAGAGCTTCTATTGGTCTGATCTGTCACAATTGGACACGATTGAACTTTGACTCCAACATAGTGACATTATGTTAGTCTCCTTCAAAAACAAAGGACAACTATCATCAGTATTTAGCACAGCAGTAGGTATCTAATAAATGTTTACTGTATTGGATTGGATTAGATTTCCAAAGGGGTCCATAAAACACACACACAAAAGATTAAGAACCTCAGCCTTGAAGAATCTACCCAACGTGTCAAAGCTTTTAAAAATATTCTATAGAATACATAACTCTCCCTGTCTATCTGCCCATCTCTCACTCCCCCATTTATGGCAAATTCACCATCTTTTCTAGTCACATGTGTCCTTTTTAATGTTTTTAATACCACTTCTCAGTTTTGCCACAACATGGGTAAATACTCCCATTTCCTTGCCTTTGTTACCTGATAGTATAATATTTCTGATGACATGGGGTTTCATAATCTATATCCATATGGCATCATCAGGAGATTCCTCAAATAAATCTATGAACTTATCATTCCAAATATCACCTTCTTTGAGGTAAATCACAAGCTGAAGCTGTCCATGCCTATCCATTCTATCTGTTCTTGCCTATGTCTTCCCGTAAATTTACCAGAGGGAGTCCATTTGACAAGCCTTCCATACTTTCTCTTGAGTATGAGACAATACCATGTAGTAATGATCTCAGAGAAATCTGGGAACTGATGCAGAGTGAAATGAAGAGAATTAGGAAAATAATTAATTTAGCAGCAACAACATTGTAAAGACAAACAACGTTGAAAGACTTAAAAATGTTGATCAATGCAATAACCAACTAGGATTCTAGAGGACCTTGGTGAAGCTCATTACCTGTTTCCTGACAGAAGAGAAATAGATTCAAGATAGAGGATGAAGTATATCTTTTTGGATTTGAATAATGTGGTGTTGTTTGACTTTTTGTCACACAATAAATAGTCAAAAACTTGTGCTAGACATTGTGCTGAGCACAAGTGACACAAATATATATAAAACAATGATAGCTCAAGAAGTTCACAATCTAATGGGGAAAGACAACACCTAAAGGAAAACTGAAGAGTAGAAAGGGGAGTCCACAGTGTAGGGCCATAATGGAGAGTCCAAAGAAGTCCAAAAGCATGTAGTTGGTGGGGAATAAGGACAAGACTATGGCAAGACCTCTCCTTTACCAGAGGCCCCAAAGCTCATGGTCTTTCAGTCAGAGATTAGACTTTTTGCTTTTCCTTTCCTTAAAATTGAGGGGAGGTGGTAAAAGTGAGAGAAAATAAATACTTATTAAATTTTTAAATTTTATTTTTTGTATACATAAATGATCCAAATGTTGTCTTTAATTCTCACCACATGACCAGCCTATCTACTTTTCTATCATATATTTCTTGAATAATATCCTAAGAGATGGGCTGTTGTGAGAGGGATTTTGAAATAATCAAAGACGAAGTAGAATTTCTCATTTCCACAATAAATTTGTTTTCTTTTTGTATAACCCTAACATAGTGTAAGCTGTATATATATATATATATATATATATATATATATGTTTGTTGAATTTGATTGAATAGTCTTCAGGAACCCATCTAAATTTGTGTTATTCTAAAATATATAGGGGCTCCTTAAGGGCAGAAAGAAGCAATCAAACATTCATATAAATCCATGTGGCCACCCAAGAGAGAAAGACAAACTTAATTATTCTTGTGATGTTTGCTACAGCCAATTACGGAATTTGGGCCTAGAGACAAGTATTCTTAGTATCTGCATTTTGATTCATTTATCTCCCAGTTATCTGAGAAACCATCTCAGCTCAGATTGATTCATGGAGATATCAGACTCAAAGATAGTTCCTCAGCTTTCCTTTTTTTTTTTTAACTAGGAAAGATCCCATATCTGAATGTTAATAATGTTTCATCAATTTCTCTTGCTTTCCAGGAGTAGAAGAATAATGACTAGGGCAGTTATGCAGTGCAGTGGGATCAAAGTGATCAGGATTAGGAAAACTCATCTTTCTGAGCTCAAATCTAGCCTCAGATACTTACTAGTTGTGTGATCCTAGGCAAGTTACTTATCCCTGTTTTCCTCAGTTTTCTCATCTGTAAAATGAGCTGGAAAAGAAAATAGCAAACCATTCCAGTATCTTGGCCAAGAAAACCTTCAATGGGTCACACAGAGTAAGGCATGACTGAAAAATGACTGAACAACAAAGAACAGTCAATGTCAGGAAATCAAACTATTAGCCATTATCTCTTCTCCTAGAGCTCTGATTTAGGATTTTTGAGTATATTGATTAATTGGGGTGAGGGGAGATTGAATTAATCTGACTGGGTGAAGGAAAATTTAATGTATACCACAAAAGATGAGGGGTCTGATTGAATACTTTGAGAAACTTTCCCAGAGTCCATAACTTTAATCTTCCACACAAATGCCAATTGGTTTTCTGGGAATTTGAATAATGGACTTCATAATTCAAGGAATGCAAAATTAGCAAAGCAAAGGTGCTATTAGGTTTCTTCATGGACATCTATTTGTCAAGTCTCAACTTTCCCAAGACTGACTCTAAAGCGTGTTATCAATATGGTGTAGTAACACATCAACATTCACTCTGACTCATCCAACCCTTCTGGAGAGCTATTTGGAACTACGCCCAAAGGGCAGCAAAAATGTGCATACCCTTTGACCCAGCAATACCACTACTGGGTCTATATCCTGAAGAGATGATGAAAAAGGGTAAACACATTACTTGTACAAAAATATTTATAGCAGCCCTGTTTGTGGTGGCAAAGAATTGGAAATCAAGTAAATGTCTTTCAATTGGGGAATGGCTTAGCAAACTGTGGTATATGTATGTCATGGAACACTATTGTTCTATTAGAAACCAGGAGGGTGGGATTTCAGGGAATCCTGGAGGGATTTGCATGAACTGATGCTGAGTGAGATGAGCAGAACTAGAAAAACACTGTACACCCTAACAGCAACACGGGAGTGATGGTCAACCTTGAAGGACTCTCTCATTCCATCAGTGCAACAATCAGGGACAATTTTGGGCTGTCTGCAAAGGAGAGTGCCATCTGTATCCAGATAAGGAGCTGTGGAGTTTGAACAAAGTTCAAAGACTATTCCCTTTAATTTAGAAAAAAACAGATATCTTATTGTCTGATCTTGTTACCTCTTAGACTTCTTGTCTCTTCTTTAAAGGATATGATTTCTCTCTCATCACACCCAATTTGGATCAAGGCACAACATGGAAACAAAGTAAAGGCTGACAGAGTGCTTTCCTTGGGGGGGGAGGGAAGTAAAATGGGGGGGGATTGTAAAACTCAAATAATATCTTTAATAAAAATAAATTTAAAAAAACATTCACTCTGGGCTTTTGTTTTAGAGATCTTTTACAGGGTTGTCTTGCATCTATGAGATGGATCAGCAAGCAATTTCCAGAGACTAGAATAGATCCTAGAATTGCAGGGTCACCTCCCCATCACTCTGAGACAGTTTGAGTAGGATCTGTGTAACTACATGAATCTATAGCAGGGTGTGGTGGTGCCTTCCTATAATCCATGCTACAGAGAGAGGCAGCAGCTGATGAGTCATTTGAATTTCAGTTCTAAGTTGTATAAGGGATAGAGTTGGGGGGGGTTCTGAATTAAATTAGACAGAAATATGGGAGTGAAGGACCACCAGCATGTCTAAGGAGGATGAACTGATCCAAGTTGAAAACAGAGTGGGTGAAAGCTCGCATGCCAGTAGGTGATGGGAATGGGTTTGTGAACTGCTAATGCATTTCTAGTCCACGTGAGACTGGAAAGCCCAGTTTCAAAACAAGGCAAATAAAAATTAATAATGTTGTTTTTAATATTTTCCCTATAGATAAAAACTTCTTCACTGATGATTCTTAAGTTTAGAGTCTCATTGATCACATTTTCTTTAAGTAGAATTCACCAGGTATTATTCATTCCATTCCATTCCATTCCTCTACCCTACCTTTTATCACTTTGTTGGGATCTCTGTTGAAAGGTTTCTGAAATCCCTGGAGTTGGGAAGGGGAAGAAAAGGAAGGTAGTGTTTATTGCTCTTAAGGGTTGGTATCTCCTTGGTTCAACAAAAAAGCTGAACTGGATTCAACCTGAACCTATACTTCCAGTCTCCACCTTCGCTGTGTAATTTGTCTATTGGAACCTTCACCAACTTTTGCACTAAAGCCACTAACATTCTTTCCTTTGTTTTCCAGTATATCATGGTGACTCTGAGGGATTTGTATTCCTTTCTTCCAGGATTTTATCCGAGGTATAGGTACACAACTCCCACAACCTCTCTCTCCCTATTAACCCCATTCTCACCCATACCTGATTTTGGAGGTGGAGAGATATCTGTCTTCTCAGTGACAATGTTCACTTATGTGCCTGGGTGGACATGTTTTAAGTTCATGATATTATTACATGTTAGTGCTGTTTACAGGTTATTTGTTTTGTTGGATTGGTTTGGGTTTTTTTTTTTTTTTGTAGTTTGGAAATCATTTTAAAGAAGGGTTCTTGGTTTGTTTGGGGGTTTTTTGATGCATGTAGTATGAAATATTTGTTTTATGAGAAGGATAGATCCCTAGAACCTGGGAGATGTTTGAACCTTTCTTTGCTAGGACCACCCTCTGAGGATAATGAGGGCTAAATCCATACATGTATGGGTTTAACCATTGTCCAAGACAATGTTAAATAACTTAATGCCTACCACCACTTCAATTAAGGCTGGTCATATTAGAGAGGAATTCTATCTCATCCCTAGTTTTTCCATGCGATACATCTAACATTCCGAGTTAAATCTTTCACAATTTCTTTCAAAACACAGTAATCAGAAATGAATGTATATTTTTTTCATCCTGGAGATGATTGATACACAATTCTTTGTCACAGTCTTTTTGTACTTCTTCTTTGAATGTAAGAGAGGATACTAGCACTCACCCTATTCTTCACCCTCAAATTCCATACAAACAAAAGTTCTTTTGAATATGTGAACTCAGAATAGAAGATTTTGGTTTTCAATAAACTATTTGGTGATTAGCAGCAATCTGGTTACATGGCTTTGAGATCTATTTTAATAGGGTTATAAACTTCAATTCATCCTAAAACCATATATACTATAACAAGAATATATTCATTCGGTCATTTGAATAAATATATAATAACAAAGAAAACTCCAAAAGGGGTCATGAAGAGTCAGACATGATTGAAAAATGATTAAAAAAAACAACAAATAATAACAAAAAGAAAAAGACTTATCATGTATTCTGCTTTCTTTGCCCCAAGACCTAGTATTTACATATCACTTTAAGATTTACAAAGCACTATATGTTGATATATATCTCTATCTTTGTATACATTTATATCACCTTCCTTGATTCTCATAATGATTTTCAAAGTAGATATTATTATCCATATTTTCCAGATGAGGAAACTGAGGTAGAGGAGTTAAGTCATTTGCCCAGAATTACACAGCTACTAAGTTCCTTTTTGCAGAATTTGAATTTAGATCTTCCTGACTCCAAGTTCAATATTTTATCCAGTCTACCATCTAGTTACTTCTCTGTAATGATCTAGTTTACCAATATTATACACTTGAAAATGAGGTCCATAAGGACCTATTGAACTATTAAAAAATTTTAACCAAAAGTTTCTTCTTTAGCAACCAATTAATTAATAATACCAATTAGTATTTACTCTTTTTGTTCAAGTACATTACATGAAACTGAAACAATATAAGCATCACTTTTAGATAAAAAGTAAATCTTCTGAAAGAGCAAATATTTCTAGGCTGATTAATAAAACTAAAGAAGAAGTAAGATTAAGTTGTAATTGCTCTGCCTGAGAGGTCAGGAAAAGTTTACAAATCTTGGTTATAGTAAGACAAGATCTCCTTTTCCTAAATTGCCTGGTCATTCTTAGGATGGTCTTGGAATATACTTCTGAAAAAATTCCTCTGAATAGGCTTCATGTAGTCTATAAAACAAAGATGCCCAAGTTTGTTATGGTCTGAGTTTTCATTTAATTTTTTTCCTCCTGAAACAGCATCTACAAATAGGTTTCCATTAATTGAGAAAAGGATTATCTAAGTATTTCCTATATTGAAAAGTTTCATGTCAAAGAGAAAGGCACTGCAGACAATGAATTGTGTGGGGCTATATTCTACCTAATTGCAAAAACTAACTGATACAAGTTTAACAAATCTCAAAGACGAGGTCATTTGAATAGGCTACAGACATATGGCTTGGATTTCTACAGATCAGTGTCAAAATGTATCATTTATATAAAATATATCTATTTCACATATGGATTACTTCCAAATATTTCTAATCTTTGCAGAATTTGACTTAAATGAACCTTATAACATTTCCAACTTCCAATATTTGCTGTACTAGCAATCAGACACAAAATAACTCATTGAAAAACCAGAGCAAATACAACTGAACATTTCAGATGAGTCTTAATTAGAAAACACTACCCAGACAGAAGTCTCTACTAATAGTTAAATTCAGATTAAAGAGAATCTATCCTCATTATACAAATGCTTCATACAATAAATGTAATTCCAAAAACCAAGAACCATTTTATGTAATAATTTCCAAAACTACAATGCCAAAAATGCTATTAATGTTAACATATAATAATATCATGAACTTGATATTTATCTAATTGAATGCATCTACAGTTACAGGAAAAATACCATTCATCTACCATTTTTGGTATTCTATCTTGATTTCATAGAGAAACCAGCATAAAACAATTATCACTTTTGTTCTTAAAGCTAAAAACAGATGTCACACCTTCTATTACCATTCAGAGCCCAAATCAACCATGCTGTGAATAATAATAGCTCCCAATCAATTTATCAAACCCAATATAATTAAAAATTTTAAGTTGATCAATTTTAAAGCTTTTAAAGCTTGATTTCAATTACTTTTCTACAAATTATTAGAATTTGTGAAATTCAGCTGAGAAATTATTAGAAATCTTAAAACTACTTCACCAACAAGAAGAAGAAATAAGCATTTCTTCAACTAACAGATTTACAGTTATGTCCATCGTTTTATTCACCACTTGATCCAATGAATTCTAAAACTTCCTTAAAGTGACACGGCTGCATTGCTGCATTCTAGTCCTAGGCTTTTCTTTTGCCTCAAGCTAGAGATCCTAGTAATTGGCAAAAAATGAGGATCTTGTCTTTCTTGTTCCTGCTTTGAGTGGAATAACATTATTTCTTGTCTTACAAATCCTTTTGAATCTCTATATTGCACTTCTAATTATGTTAATTTTATACATTTTCTAATACTGCTAACTTCTTAACCTTATATTTTTCTGCTTTCAAATCATGTTTCAAATTGTTTTCTTATTTATTTTTCTTTTCTCCTTTGAATCTCTTTTGCAAATTTGTGCAATTTTCTTATGCATCTCAAAATTATGAGATGTTTATTGATAGTTTATCATTTTTCCATTTAAAGTATTTCCAAATTGGTTTCTTACTTAAGAACTTGTAAGTGCACTATTTTAATTACTTTTAGATGGGCTTGTTTCTAATTTACCACACAATTAAATTTAGCCAAATCACTCAGAAGCTTAGTGATCAGATAACTCAATCTTAAAGTCAAATTTTGCCTTTTTGCCCAAATTACTTACTTTTTTTAAAAATTTACTTGCCTTTAAAAAAAAGAAATTTCTTTTAAAAAATGTCTCCTTTCCAAACTGGAGAACAGAACATGCAAGGTGTCGTTCTTGAGTACCAGATAAAATTTAGTTTCCAGATTTTGTAGTCACTGGCAAGAAAGTTTGTAACTACCTTTAGTTCTGTTAAGGTACCAGCATAAAAAGAAAAACAAATATTTCCATTGCTAACTATATTCATTCACATAACTAAAAATATGTTGAGCACTCTTCATTTAAAAATTGATGGATCCTTTCGAAAAGTTTTAATCAAATCATTTTGTACAAGAATTCACAAAATTTCAATGCCAATTTTTCCAGGGCTAGAAATATTTTACATATTCTGTTCCCCCATTCAGAGGTCCCCCAACTTTTCCCAAATAAGACATTTGGTATTGCTTTCACCTGAGGGTAGAATCTGACCTCAAAATTCATTAACTCACAAGAACCTGATTCTAGCTTCATTCTTATTAAAAGGGAAACCAGTTTTTTGCTTTTTGTTTTTGTTTGTTGGGTTTTTTTCACTCCTGAGCAAAAGGCATCTTTATCTTATTTCCTATTCCTGAAGATCCACATATCTTAATATCTATCACTCAGGCAGAGAACCTATTGATCAGTTTTGGTTAAATATTCCAAAATGACTAGAAGGATTTTTTGACTAAGAAGTCAAGCATTTCTTAGAAGAGGTTCTTGTGAACTTGTAGTCACATACCAATTTTAAGATGAGTCACTTCTTAAGCCTTTTTATCCCTAAATATAGAACAGACTGATAGACATCGAAAGAAGCCACTAACAGACAAAGGTAGAAATAACTCCATTTTGCCAGTTAGGAATCTCTGGATGGGAAACCATAGGTGTTGTAGAGTTCCTAGCAGGGTTGGGAGCAATTAAGTTCTATTTCTGAACCATGTCACTAGTTCCAGGCATCTACTGTCTAGACCTGCTGCCCATTTCTAAGAAAAGGGGAAGAAAAATTTATCATATACAATACATAAGGTGGCTACGTTACATACAGGGAGAGATATGCACAAATTCCTCACCTTGTATGAAAGGTCAATATTTCATGCTTTGAATTTACTCATGAATCAGTAAGACTAGACTAGGCAGCTCTTCTCTGAAAAATCTCCCTGTAAATTGTTTAAGGGATTCCTCACCTCTATTTAGTTGCTATGGTAGCTTTTTGAAGACTGGACCAGTGCTGGTTTTTTATTAGATATGGACATATGAGTCATGGCACCATTTAACTGTAGGGGAAAAAATTAATATTGTACTCTTTGGGAGATAAGTCTGTCAGAAGCCATTTCATTTAATTTAGCAATAATCTAATACCTAAGACATTTCTGGCTTAGAAGGAGGGAATGTACATTTCTATACTGTTTGATAATTGTATTAAATGCTTAACTCTCTCATTTAATCTGAGAGATATTTCCAAAATGGAAAGGAAACCCTTTGTTCTCTGACATGACTCTTGCCTGAGACAATTTTAGGAGACATTTATAGGAATCCTGAAAAAAGAAAATACATGTAAAAATACAGTTTGGGGTTAATGTTCCAGAATAACTGAATAACAAAATCATCAATCCTATTCTTTCCTGGCCCCCCCCCCAAAAAAAAGAAAATCAAAGAGATGATTTTACAAGAGCAATATCTCTTCTGAATAATAGAAGAGGGTACTTCCTTTGAATAGATCAGGGACCACTATTTGTATTTGTGCGTGTCTAATCACTTTGGGGTACCTTCATCTCCCTCCTCCCCCTTTTCAGTTTCCTTTTACATGCTACCTTCTTTTCATTACAATGTAAGCTCCTTTAAGTGCAGGCACTACATTTCCCTCTACTTGTATTTGAATCCTTAACCCTTAGCACAATATCCGTTTCTTAGGAAGTACTTAAAAGGTGATTTGGTGACTTGACTTTTTAACTTGGTCTTCTTACCTGTCCAAAAATTCCTCAGTCTTTTTTCCTGGTTTATTATCCTTCTTCCTATCTACTCCGGGTGAGTCATTCCCACTGATCTTCCCAGAGTAATCTTTCCTGGTACTCTTCGCTGTCAACACCATCATTTGATGATCATTATGATGGAGGATCCCAGTTAATGAGCCACCTCCCCAACATTCAGATCTGCTTCAGGTGTCCTTCCTGAGTCCTTGCTAGAACCAAGAATTCTAATTATGACTTAATTATTGGCTCTGCTGTCCCTGCCCCAGCCCAAGGCTCCTTTGCTGCCTCTGCTTCTGCCCAAGGCTTTTTTGTCTTCACGTTGCTTTTTTATCAGGACCCTCTTACTATCCTGCAAGGCTATCCTTGCCCTTTTACTTTCTGTGAGAATCAGGGTCTGCCTAGATACTTAATTACCTATTATCAGCACCTGGGGTGTTCTCTGACATTCAAAAGTCTTCCTTAACAAGCATGATTATAATCTAATTATAAATTCTGTCTTTTGTAATTGTCCCTTGGCAGTGCCAGTCCATTTCTTGGCAGAAACTCTTGATATCCAGAATCATCTTAAAAGAACATTTTTTCCTCTCTACTTCCTTTAACTTCCCTCTTTCTATAAAGGAGCATGTGACAGTTTTCTCTTTGCTAGATTATCCCCCAGCTCTCAGTTCACTGTGCCATCATGTGCCCAGTAAAATGTCTACTTCCCTGAGAGACCCTGCCATCTAATGAATTCTTTCTCAGACATCCTATGCCAAACCCCAACATTTCTGGATACAAACACCAACAATATTATCTCTCATACGCTCAACCACCATCTCTCTGCAGACAGCTCCCAGATCTATAAATTCAGCTCTAATTTCTCTCTTCCTATAATTTCTCTTGTCCACCTGCCTACTGTCTCTGCCTAGTTGTCATTTAGACACTTCAAACTCAAAATGACTGACAGAAGTCAAACTTCATTGGCAGAAGTCAATATTTCCCCTCAAATCCATCCTTCCTCATTAATATACCTCTCACATGTCTCTTGTATCCTCCCTTTTTTTCCTACTTACATAGTCTGTACTTTAGCTCAGGTCCTCATTACCTTTAGACTGGATATTTTTTAGTCTTCTAGCACCCAGCCTTTCCCTTATTCAACCTAGACTTCATAATCTGTCAATATAGTCATCCTAATATATAGAGCTGATCATAGGTATGCCCTATAGTCTCTTACTTAACATAAAATATCAACTGTGCTATTAAGTCTACCCAGGCTCTTATTTACCCTTCCACACTTATTTCATATTACTCTCTATATTCTCTCATTGATGGGTTTCCTCTACATTTTGTGGAAGGGCCCAATTCAGCCCTCATCCTTCTCTTACCTGTTCCTGATTTCTGAACTTCAAAATCATGTCCCCATGCTTTACTCAATGTTCTTCCCTCTTTCAGCCCCCTTTTTTAGTGTTGTCTTTTCCATTCGAACATAAGCTTCATGAAGACAGTTCCTGCTGTCTTTCTTTCATTTTATATTATCTTCAGCACCTAGCACTGTTCCTTACACATTTAAGTGCTTAATGAATTTTTCCTTTCTTCCTTCCTTTCCTTCCTTCCTTCCTTCCTTCCTTCCTTCCTTCTTCTTTTTCTTTCTTCCTTGCTTACTTGCTTCTTTACTTCCTTGCTTCCTTCTTTCCTCCCTGCCTCCCTTCCTTCCCTCCCTTTTCTTTGCTTCCTTCCTTCTTTCCTCACTCTAGTCAACTGATCCTCTATTTCCCATTCAAGACGTTCAATCTTTCACCTCCATATCTTTACCTAAATCTACTTCTTAAAATTGCTTGTTCCCCTTCAAAAATATTCAAGTATTACCTACCTCCTATGTGAAACCTTCCTTGATCCCTTCCTCCCCCACTTATTGCTAATGCTCTCTTTCTCCCTTGAAGTTACTTTATATTAGTTTTATATACTTTTCTTTACTTGTCTGTGATTGTATTGCATCCCTTAATAGACTACAAGCTCCTTGAGGGCAGAGAGTGTTTTGTTTTTGTCTTTATATGCCTTCTACCAAGTACAGTACTTTGCACATAGCAAGAGCTTGATAATTGTTGAATTGAAATAAATTGGACTGGTACCCCTGTGAAGAGAGTGTCATGCCTGGTTTCAACCAAACTCCCTTTCATTGATTAGTGACCAGAACTTCAAGTTGCCAGGGATGAAATGTCTTTCATATACTTGTCCTTCCTACCTCTAACCTCTACCAGATTGGAGATATCTCTCTCATGTTTTTATCTTCTCCCTCCTGTTTCCTCAACTGTTTTCTAGTGCTGATATTCTCCCTTGGGGAGAAATGAATGAATGGGCAAGCCTCCAGGGCTCCTGGCTATGCTGGATCCAAGAATTACTGAAGGTGTTGACTTGCCCTTCTCACTCTTCCATGGATTGGGGTTCTTTCATTCTAACTCTGAGTGGCTCCCCTACCACTGAATCTGTGATCTCTGGATAAATTACAGAGATTCGGGAGGAGATGGACTTGGTCTAGGATGGATCTCAAAAACCCTCTTACCTAAAATCAACCCTACTTCTGGTCTCAAAGTGACCATTAACAGTCACTCCAGGGAAGTTGACCCAGAAGTCTAGCATCTTGCATAAAATAAGTACTCATTAGATTGGATTGAATGGCTCTGTCACCATAGGATCCTTAGATTTACAGCTTGCATCGGCCTCCACTGTCACCTATTTTTACCCCTTTGCTTTATGGATAGTAATACTGGGTCCCAGAAAAAAGGAAATGATGAGGAATTACCAAGGTCATACTTAAAAGTAGTAAATATAAGATCTAGAATTTGAATCCAGATCTTCTGGCTTCAAAGTCAGGATTCTTCCCACCATTCTTCTACTACTTTTTAATCCATAGCATGGAGGTGAGAAGAGGAAGAGCCATTAAACCTGAAACTACTTAGAGGAGGTGAGTTCCTAATCAAGAAAGGGATGAAATTTGTTATAGCCCAGCTAAGGAAAATGGACAACTGAGGTTTAAATGATCTTGGCTTCATGAAGTGCTCTGGCTGAATAAAAAATTTAATCCTCTGGTCACCAGCTCTCTAGCGATGAGAACCTTTGGAATGTCCATAGGTTGACTCTGGGATGGAAGGCATGGTCTATACTTCAAGGTTTTTCAGCTTTGTAGGATCTGCTAGAACTTGTATTTTGTAGGTGGCACTTTCCAAAATCCAGGTTTACTTCCATACTATGAGGAGACATTGGAGGAGTTGGTGGAAGTTCCCATCTGTATAATGGGACTAATAAAACCTAGGCTCCTTCCTCTATTAGTATGAGCAACGGAGATAATTGCAACAGAAACGCTTTGAAGAAAGATTTGACTTGTTCTTCTTGGCCCCACAGGGTAGAACCAGGGCAAGGGGTGGGAATTGAAGAGAGGAACTTTTAAGCTTGAGGACAGGAAAAGCTTTTGCAATTGAAGTTGTTCAAAGGGGAGCAATCTGCTTCAGGATTTGGTGGACTTCCCATCACAAGAGGTCTCCAAGCAAAGACTGAGTGGCCATTTTGGGGAAGTCATGGTGGCATTGACGTTCAAGGACAGTTCTAAGTTTCCTCCTATCTCTGACATTTGATGAAAGTTGCCAAATCCTGGAATGAAGACTGTCTTAATCTGCCACTGTCAGAGCATAAGGTATTTCCAAATGGATGAATTCCCAGATAAACAAAGTTTGTCACTTTACTCCCTTTTTAAACACATTTTAACCATTTGGAATAGAGCTTTCAAAAAAATCACACACAACAATGGACAATTAATGTCATAAAATTACAAAGAACAAGCCTAGGTTCCATGGAAGAGACAGGAGAAGACTTTTCCCTTTGCAAACAAAGGTGGAGGTTTATGGATGTGGAACATGGCCTACGCTGTCAAATTTAATTTTTTTTAATTCCTTGGTTTTGCTGACTTTTTCTTTTCTCTTCTTTAAAAAAGACTTTGTTATATGAGTTGGTTCTCTCTGAGAGAGGGAGAGGGATACAGGAGAAATTTTAGGTAATGGAAAAAATAAAAGCTATTAATAAAATTTATTTTAAAATCATATATCTTACCTTTCTTTTTTGTAAATTTTAAACTTAAATACAAAATGAGGAAAAAATTTGCCATGTACACAGCAGAACAAAAGAGAGGATTTTATATAAACAATACATTTCCATTTCAAGGAAACCTATACAATAAATACTACACATTGTTTTCAAAGCTGCCCAACTTTTCTTTGTTTCCTTATAAGTTTTCATTTTTTATCTGCTGTGCACTTTTTACTTTATTTTTCTCCTCCTTCCCCTCCATCCCCACCCTAAAGAAGGCTATTAGTAAGTGTGGATACACAAGCTCATACATATCTATTAAGCATATGCATATATATATACATACACTCATATTATATATATATATATATATATATGTATATATATATATACACATACATATATACATTTAAGACCACACTACATTTATTTCCACTTGTCATCTATTTCTCTGAAGGTGGATAGCTTCTTCTTTAAGTACAAATCTTCCCAAAGTTTTCTATATGAACCTGCTTATCATTTTCTACACCATAGCAGTATTACAACCCAGTGACATCCTAGCTGAAAGACTGTCTATGAAAGTTTTTTCCAATTTTCTGCACTCCTTCTGTTTGTGGTTATTTATTTTATTTATACAAGAAAATTTTAATTTAAAATAATCAAAATTACCCATTTTATACTTCAACAATGCTCTCACTTTATACTATAGTTGAATATCTGATACTGATGAATCTCTTTCCTTTATATCTTTTTTTCCTGGTTGCTTTAGTTGCTAACTTTTTGTTTTTTCCTATGAATGGTGTCATTTTTTCTAACTCAGTGAAATAATTTTTAATAATTTAATTCGGATACCATTCAACAAATAGATATTAGGCAAATTATCATTTTTAATTATATCAGCTTTACCAATTCATGAACAATAAATATTATAAATTAATATTAAATATTATTTATTTATTTATAGCAATATTTTGTGTCTATGTTCATATACTTTTCCTGTTTTGCATATATACTGTCAGACACTTTATACTATCTAGCTCTTTTAAATAGTCTAAAACATTATTAAATGATGATGATTTTTGTCCTTCATTCTCAAAGAAGATCATAGTATCAGATAGATGATGCCATGACAAGCACTTGAATTGAATTTGAATGAGGGGGATGCTGTGCTAAGACACCAGGTTCACTTTCTCCTCCAGAGCCATCTGGATCCAGTGGCCAGTTATGAATCCCGATGAGGCAATCAGGAATAAGCGACTTGCCTAAGGTCACACAGCTAGTGAGTATCAAGTATCTGAGACTGGATTCAAACCCACATCCTCCTGACTTCAAGGCCAATGCTCTATCCACTGTGCTATCTAGCTGCCCTAAAAACATTATTAAATAATATTATTGACACAATATGGTTTCCCCATTTTCTCCTTTGATTAAATTTATTTTAACTTTAATTTTGTCTGAGATTATGATTACTACCCCTGCTTTTTTTACATCATAAATTTTGCTCCTGACCTTCATTTTATCTTTGTGTGTATCTCTCATTTTTAAAGCATTTTCCCAAAGCAACATACTACTAAATTCAAATTTTTAATCTGCTATAGTTTCCATTTTTTGAATAAATTCATTCCATTCACATTCTGAGGTATAATTACTTGTGTTTTTTTCCTCCTTCCAATTTTTCCTCATTATCCTCACTATTCTTATCCCTCCTCACACATCTATTTTCTTCTACCTGCTATCTTGCCCTCCTGTTCCTTAATCTTCTCCCCGTCCTATTCTTGCCCTTTTATTTATTTCTGTATTTAGAAGATTTTTACACTTTTCCAGATTTATATGTTGTTCCCTCTACTACCTGCCCTCTCCCTATTAGCTTCTTCTGCATCAATTTTTCCTTTTATACCTCATTTATACCTCATATAATTACTCCTTTTGATTTCTCCCTAAAAAGTTTCATTTTTTTAGAATCATCTTGTCATACATACTCAGTTCAACTTAAGTTTTCTTAAAACTACCCAAATAATGACAGTCATAAGAGTACTGATATTTTCATATATATAATTTATATGAAATATATTTCATATATATATAATATTTTCATATAAGAAGTCATCTATATGACCTCATTGAGCCCCTTATAACTGATCTTTAATGTTTATATTTCTCCTGGATATCAAATGTCGAATTTTCCCTTAAATTTGGCTGTTTTTATCACAAATACCTGAAAGTCTTTCAATTCATTAAATATCCTTTTCTCCCATTCAGGATCAAGTTAACCTTGAGGCATACATTATCCTTGGTAGTAAACCTAACTTTTTAGCTCTCCAAAAAAATAGGATTTCAAGACCTACTCCTTCAACATAGTATCTGCTTAGTCTTCTATAATCCTTATTGTAGCTCCATGATATTTAAATTGCTTTTTTCCCCTTGTTGCTTACAAGGGAAAGAACAAGCATGATTTCCATGGAAGAGATAGGAGAAGACTTTTCCCTTTGCAAACAAAGGTGGAGGTTTATGGATGTGGGACGTGGCCTATGCTGTCAAATTTATTTTTTTTTAATTCCTTGGTTTTGCTGACTTTTTCTTTTATTTCTCTTCTTTAAAAAAAAGACCTTATATGTTGTTCCCTCTACCTTTACCTGGGAGCTTTGAAACTTGGTTATGATATTCCTCTAAGTTTTCTTCTGAGATCTTTCAGGTGTTGACTGGTGATTTTTTTCTATTTCAGCTTTGCCTTCTTATTTTAGAACTTCAGAGCAATTTTCCTTGATAATTTTTTATAATATTCTATCAAGATTCTTTTTTAATCATAATTTTCAGCTAGTCTGGCTATTCATATATTTCCTCAAACTGTTCTCTAGATATTTTTTTCTGAAGAAATATTTCACATTTTCTTCAATTTTTTTTTCATTCTTTTGATTTTGGTTCATTATTTCTCGGTATCCTTAGAATGTCATTAGTTTCTCTTGTCCAATTGTAGTTTTCAAGAAATTATTTTTTGCTTTAAGTTTTTGATTCTTTATTTCAAGTTGATTGCCTTTTCAAAACTTTCTTGACTTTTTGATTGCTCTTTATTTTTTTCCTAATTTCCCCTCAATTTCTGTTATTTGATTTTTAAAGTCTTTTTAAAGTTCCTCTAAGCACTCTTCTTGTGCTTGGCACCATTTGACATTTCTCGCTAGAAAAATAATGGCCTTTTGTTTTGCTCCATTATCTTCCCTTGATTATGAACCCAGATATTCTCTATCCAATGAAGTAGCTATCTACAGTTGGGTTCTTTCTCCTTTGCTTACTCATTTTTGTGTATTTATTTTGTTTTATTATTATTATTCATTTTTGCAAGGCAAATGGGGTTTAGTGGCTTGCCCAAGGCCACACAGCTAGGTAATTATTAAGTGTCTGAGGTCAGATTTGAACTCAGCTATTTCTGACTCCAGGGCCGGTGCTCTATCCACTGCGCCACCTAGCTGCCCCATGTTTTGTTTTGTTTTATTTTAAATAGCTATTAGTGAAACCAAGTTATAAATCCCGAAGTATGGGGAACAATGCCCCAAGTCTCAAGTCCTTCGTACTGTAATTTTCTGAGATCTGTCCTGGGGCTTAACCTTGGGTTCTCC